>NW_023270494.1:14547175-14787157 GCF_011800145.1 Mirounga leonina
GATGGATGGATGGATGGATGGATGGATGGATGGATGGATGGATGGATGGATGGATGAATGAAATGTATAGGAATCCATTTTATGCCTGGAAAGGTCTGTATCCAAGTCTTTCTCCACTCATTCTTTCAGCAAACACGTATTGAGTGCCTACTGTGTGCCCAGTCCTAGGACTGGCTATAGTGAGCTAGACAGACAGCTCCTGCCCTCTTGGCATTTCAGTCTAGTGGAGGACACAGACAAATAAATTAGGCAAATTACTTGTTTAAGTAATTACCAATGATGACATATGATGTCGAGGAAAACACAGGGGACTGATAGAGAGTAAAGAAGGAGAAAGCCACTTGGAGAAGAGACATTTGAGCCTTGACTGGGGGGTGAGATGGAAGAGCCAGGTGAAGAGGGAGGGGAGCAGAGGGCTGGATAAAGGCCAAAGGCAGGCATGAGCCCAGTGGTCCAGGAGCTGGAAGGAGGTCAGCGGGCCTGGGGCAGAGGGAACAGGGAGGAATCAGGAGACAGGGGTGTAGAGGGCGGCAGGGACTGGATCGCCTGGGCCTTGTAGGTCACAGTAAGACATTTAGGTTTTGTTCTAAGCACAACAGGAAATTGCTGGAGAAATTTAAGCAGAAGAAACAACATGATTAGTTTCTTGTTTTTAAAAGATCACTGGCTGCTCTATGGAACGGATTTGCAGAGGGCAGGGCAAAAGCGGTTAGCAGGAAACAGGCTATTGCAAGAGATTATTGTGATATGGCCCAGGGGGAAAAGGTGGAGGTCATGTATATTTTGGAGATGGTATTAATGGAACTTTGGATGGGCTGGATGTAGAAGGTGAGGGAAAAAAGCACTCAGGGAGGCACCCTGATATTTGACTGGAGCAACCAGATGGATGGATGGACATTTTCTGGGTTGAGGAAGACTATGGGTTGGACCAGTTGAAGAGCACAAATGCTTCATCCCAGATACTGTAGGTTGGGATACCTCTTAGCTATCCACATGGAGTCGTCCAGTTGGTAATTGCATACATCAGTCTGGAGTTCAAAGGAGAAGTGATGCTATTCCTGTAACACTATTTACAGTCCTAGGAATGATGCCATCCAGACCCAGATTGAGCCCTGAGAAACTTTAGAGATTGGGCAGAGAAAGAGGAACAAGCAAAGAAATTGAGAAGAAGCAGCCAGAGAGGTAGGAGGGAAACCATGGACGTGCTCTCATGGAGGTTGAGTGAATAGAACCTTTCCAGAAGGGGGCTGCGGCCAACTGGGTTGAATGCTTCTGAGAGGTTGAGGGAGGTGAAGACAGAAACGTGTTCGGCAGACTTGGCAGCAAAGAGGGTGCCAGTGACTTGACAAAAGCCATTTCAGTTGAGTGGGGGGATAGAAGCCAGGTTGGAATGGGCTGGAGAGTGAACAAAAGGTAAGGAAGTAAAGACAGCTGGTGTAGACACTTTCTAAGAAGTTTCTCCATGAAGGGAAACAGAAAAATGGGGCAATAGATGAAGGGAGGAGTGAGGCTGGGAGGGCGGTTTCTGTCACGACCGCCATTATTATCACGATAGGAGAGCCTGGTCATAGACAGGAAGAAGTTCACGGTGGTAGAGAGACGATAACTAGAGAATGAGATCCTTGGGAAGGCAAGAGGGGTCGGGACCGAGCCCACGTGGAAGGCCTGGCCTTTGGTGATTCCCCGTCTTCCGTTTAGCAGGATGGCGGGGGCAGGGGGCAGCGAAGATGGTTTTGTCAGTGAAATGGGGTGTGATGCTATGTTCTTATTGAAGGCTGAGGCAAAGTCACTGGCTGGGAGCACCCTGGGGAGGAGTGTGGGGGGTTGGAGGAAAGAAGAGAAGGCATGGGATGGTTTTGTCACCAAGTGGAGAAGTGAAGCCGCCAGAGAAACCTGCACCCCCAGGGCAAAAGTGAGGGCACACGTGGCGTTTGTAACCACGACGTCAACTGTGACCCCAGCCCGGCCCCGCCTTTGTTCCAGCAGCATCCAGCCGCGCAGGGGCTGACCCAGGAACGGCACAACTGGGATGGGGGGGCTGCGGTTTCCCCAGATGAGTGCGATGGAAGGAGAGAGGAGGCTGGAGTTGAGAGTATTTTCGAGGAGGGATTGTGATGATGGCACTTATACTTGAGCTGGGCAAGTCAGAGGGTTCTGTTGGAGAGGGAGAAAGTGCAGGCACAAGGGGTGAAGGCCAGAAGAAGCCCAAGGATCACAGCAACGGGCACTTGACTGTGAGCTGAGAGGTAGGAAGTGAGGAGAGGGGATATCAGAGGAGATGTGGTCTCTGGTCATGATTTAGATTCAGGGTGTGCTTACAGGAGAAAGGGGGCAAAGGTGGAGGGCTCCTCTCATTCATTCACTCATCCATTCACTCAACAACCTTTTATGGGGCATCTGGCTGGCTCAGTTGGTAGAGCGTGCGATTTGTGATCTCAGGGTTGTGAGTTCGAGCCCCACATTGGGGGTAAAGTTACTTAAAATCTTAAAACACACACACACACACACAAAACCCTTTTGTTCAGTATTAGGTACTTGGGTGGTACAAAGGAGAAGTCCACTCAGCCAGGGTGCCCAGGGAGGGCTTCCTGGAAGCAGTGGTTCTTGTGTAGGTTGAGTCTAGAAAGACAAATTAAAGTTCTCTGGGGTGACAAAAAGGAGGGGTGCCCCAGGAGGCAAGCAGACCATAAGCAAAGGCCTGGGGGGGGGGTTGTAAAACAGCTTGGCCCATTTGTGAGGATGGAGATGGCACGGCCAGAGGGTGGGTACGTGCGGGGCAGGGGAGGTGATAAGGTAGGGATGGGGTCATGGCGAGCCTGGGGAGCCAGGTGGAAGGGTGTGGACACGCTACTAAGCAGTAAGAAGCCACTGAAGGAGAACGCAGGTTTGATCAGATTTGTGATTTCAGAAATGTGGATGGTGGATTACCGGGGAGCCCAGTGGGAAGCAGGGAGGCAGGTGGGGGGGATCTGGACAGAGCGGGTGAGGGGCGATGAAGGAGCAAGAGCCTGAAGGATGGAGAGCCTTGTGGGTGCTGGACCTGGGAATGGACCAGGTGTACCACCAGCCAAAACCATGCCTCAACTGGCCTAGCCAGGGACAGCGCTTTCTCCCTCTCATGACAAGACAGCCAGACATGAAGGGCCTTCAAGGCCGGTGAAGAGGGTGGGAGAGGAATTTGGGAGGAAGTGCAGATTTTGAAGGGGGAGATGCAGAGTCTGCCTGGGGCCGGCTGGGTTCAGCAGGAGGAGTTCACACAGCCGGCTGTGCCGTCTGTGGGTCTGGAGCCCGGGGCGGGGAGAGCCCAGGGGAAGGAAGAGGCGGGGGCCAGGCAGCAATCTCTAAACAGACATGTGCCAACGTGCCAGGCACCAGATGCAGTGATGACCCCAAACCCCAGGCTGTGTGGAGTCTGGCGGGGGAGACGGATACCAACAGACCCTCGTGCAAGCAGGGCATGAATTACTGCTGACCTTAGAGCTTTGAAGACTTCGTGCGCTGGGGGCCTGCAGGGACTCCAGCCAGTGTAGCTTCCACGAGTGCTGTCTCTGGTTCTCCGTCGTCCCACCTGGGGCCCCGTTAAGGGCAGAGTGGGCAGCATCAGGCCAGAGGATTGTTGCCAAGCGAGGCCTGTGAACTGGGAGGGCGCCCAGCAGCCGTGGGGTCTCTGCAGGGCCATCTTGTGTATGGGCATGTCTGTGGGGCCGGGGATGGGATGAAGGCGGGAAGGTGTGTGGCCAGCGGCAGGGTAGGATGGGGGGGGTGTGGGTGTGTGTACATGTGTGCTCTCGCACACGCACGCTCCCACGCCCACGACGGGGCGGAGGAGCAGCTGAGGGACGGGCTCAGCAGGGATGAGCAGAGTCATCCCCCTGGAAACACGACTCCCTGGGTGATGGTAGGGAGCAGCTGGGCCGCCAGGCAGGGGGGCGTGGCCGGCTCCGCCCAATGGCTCTGGCCTCTCCCTGGGCCGCCCTCCCCACCTGTTGACCAAGCCCGGGGAAGTGCTGTGCTGGCCGGGGCAGGGACGCTGCACGCCGAGAAAGGGCCGCCCTCACGTGGAGCCCTGGGAGCCTCTGACGGGGTCTGCCTGAGCCCCCTTGGTGGAGAGCTGGCTCTGGGGTGTCCATGCGGGCAGGCCTTGCAGTGGCTCGGGTGACTGGGCTGCCGTGGTCCCCATGTGCCTGCCTGCTGATGTGGGTCATTCCCCAGGGCCTTGCGGATAAGTGACCCACCACCTCCACTGGGAATGGGCTCAGGAGGGCTGGGCAGCAGCGGGGCCATCAGGAGAGGCCAAGGGACAGTCCACACTGTTCTCACAGGCCTCTGAAGCTCCGGGTGGGTGCGCCTTTATCCACCCAGTCCACACAGGGACCACCAGCCAGAAACAGTCCCTGGAACCTCTAGCCCTGCCCCGCCATTGAAACTCCCATGCCTTTGTCCCCATGACCTTGCCTTTGTGTCCTCCTCTTCCTCAGTGGCATCTGTAGGCTCTCCTGACATGCCCCCACCCTCCCCCCTGCACACACACAGCTTGCATCCTTTTGCTCCAGCCCCTCTGCTTTCACACGGGTTAGATCCCACAAGTTCCGTGGGAGGGAGCTGGTGGGACCCTCTGCAGAGCCTGGGTCCCTTCCTTCTTCCCTCTCCTCGCCCAACATCATGCTTCCCCAAGGCTCAGGACAGGGTGGGCCGCCCCCCCATCTTTCTTTCCCCTTCCCTCCAGGCCAGGGATGGCAAATACAGGCAGATTGGCTACATTCTCCTTTCTCGATGGGGTCTGCCCGCAGTTCTAGGCAGCCCACAGCAGCCCTTAAGACGAAATCCACCTGCCCTTCCTGCTTTAGGCTGCTCCCACCAGGCCCTTCATCTTGAGCCATCCTTGGGGCCGCCTGCACTGTCACCTTTGAGTCCTGTCCGCCTCGCTGCCGGCCTCAGGCCGCTTGAGCGTAGCCAGCTGTGGTTCTCTCTGTCCCCACAGGCCGACGCCGCACAGTTCTGGAGCTTGGGCCCAGGAAGCGGTGGAGGGCACTGGGGCGTTGGCCCCAAGTCCCCAGCACCGAAGAGGACCTGGTGGGTTTGCTGTGGGTCCCAAGGGCAGCCAACCCCCTGCTGGGGAGAGTGTGGTGCAGGCCCGGGGGTGATGCTCTTGTGTCCAGCACCCAGGCCCTGCAGGCACAGCTCCCAGTCCCGACAGGCCTTGCGCGCTGACCACCCCGGCCTGGCCCCGGGGCAGGCAGGAGGTGAGTAGCAGACAGCAGGCCCAGGGCGGGGGAGCCGCCAAGCACCCGGGGGGCGGCACACTGCAGCCGCCCCGGCGACCCGCCACCCTCCCAGCCGCCGAGCCCAGGATGCGAGAATGGCCAGCTCATCTCTGCCCACCCTGGTGCCTCTGGGCCCTGAGAGCCTGCGCCCCTTCACCCGGGAGTCCCTGGCAGCCATAGAGCGGCGGGTGCAGGAGGAGGAGGCCCGGCAGCAGCGGAACAAGCAGATGGAGATCGAGGAGTCTGAAAGAAAGCCGCGCAGCGACCTGGAGGCCGGCAAGAACCTGCCCCTCATCTACGGGGACCCCCCACCGGAGGTCATCGGCATCCCCCTGGAGGACCTGGACCCCTACTACAGCGACAAGAAGGTCTGGACCCGGTAGGGTTTCTTCTCCCTGCCTGTCCATCATCCGTCTGTCTGCCTGTCCCTAGACCTCACAGCACTCTCTCTGCCACAGACCTTCATCGTCCTTAACAAGGGCAAGGCCATCTTCCGCTTCTCTGCTACGCCCGCCCTCTACATGCTGAGCCCCTTCAGCATCATCAGACGCTGCGCCATCAAAGTGCTCATCCACTCATATCCTGCCCAAGTGGGGCGAGTGCAGGGGCAAGAAGGGGTTAGGGGCGGGCAAAGCCAGGTGCTGTAGGCGAGGAGGCCCTCCGCCCACCTCCCCTCCCCACCTGCTGCTCCCTCACTTTCCTTGACCCTCCCCCTGACGCTGTTCAGCATGTTCATCATGATCACCATCCTGACCAACTGTGTGTTCATGACCATGAGCAACCCGCCTTCCTGGTCCAAGCACGTGGAGTAAGTCTCCTCCTCCTCAGAGGCCCCCTCCCCCCACCCCGCCCGGGTCTGGGACACAGCCCACCCCAGGGGTCTGCACCCCAAGGATGCCCCAAGTGGCACTTCCAGGAAGACACACACTGCAACTGTCCCCCCCCACCAACACCGTAAGACCCTAGGGTGGTGCACACTGTCACTCTCACCAATATCCTCAACCCCCCGGGCGGCATATTTCATTGTTGTGACCTCCCTCCTGGGAGGTCCATCCTCACCACCCCTGGCCCTGGGCACACTCTCCCGACCAGGTACACATTCACGGGGATCTATACCTTTGAGTCCCTCATCAAGATGCTGGCCCGGGGCTTCTGCATTGACAACTTCACATTCCTCCGGGACCCCTGGAACTGGCTGGACTTCAGCGTCATCACCATGGCGTGAGCAGGGCCTGGAGGGCATCCTGAGGTGGAGGAGGGTGAGGGAAGGGTGCCAGGCCTCAAAGAGGGCAGCTGAGGGGGCTGACCCTCTGGGAGGGGCGGACTGCGGGGGTGACGGGCAGGGGTGCGGCGAGCTGCCATTGCTGGGGTCTGGCGGGGAGGCTCTCCTGATGCCCCCTCCGTGAGCCTCCACATGCCGTGTGCAGCCACAGGCAACAGGGCTGGACCCCAATCCCACAGGCCTCTACCCTTGCCACCCCCACGCCCAGAAAAACTCCTGCACTGTCTTCCCCAGCTCTCAGGACCCGAGAGGAACCTTGGGGGGTCTGACCTGACCTTCCCCCCCCAACCCCTGTGGTTACCCCAACCACAAGGATTCCTCAGCAATCCTCATTCCGGGCCTAGAGAAGCTGTGATTTCTGCCCTCACATCCACTCCCGACTCTGACACAGCCTTCACCCCAACCCCCCTGCCCAGGTACCTGACGGAGTTTGTGGACTTGGGCAACATCTCAGCCCTGAGAACCTTCCGGGTGCTGCGGGCCCTGAAAACCATCACGGTCATCCCAGGTACTGGGAAGGTGCAGGGACCCTCTGCCTGAGCCAGCGGGCCTCCCCCCACCAATGCCCAGGCCTGGAACCTGACACTCAGGTCCAGGAGCCTGACCCAGGGTCACAACACTCTCACACCAAAACCTGGACACAGTTGGGGGGACCCCATGGCCAGGGAGGAGCAGGGGCTGGAGGCTGGAGGATGGGCGTCCGAGAGGCAGCACAGCAAGGTGGTTAGAGCACAGACCCTGAGCCAGACTTCTTGAGCTCAAGTCTCATCTCCACCACTTCCTAACTTGGACTTCGGGCAAGTGGTTCAACCTGCCTATGACTCAGTTTCCTCCTCTATAAAATGTGCATAATAATAGTCCCACTCATTGGGCTGTTACGAGGATTAAATGTGCATGGATGTGTGTTAAATAAAATGAGCAGACTGGGCAGAGCAGAGAACTCCACTAGGGAGAGACAAAGGGAATGAGTGATGGAACGTGCCGGCCCCGAGGGCTCAATAAGGAACATGCCACATACCCACTGAGCAGTCAGGCCAGGGCAATTCCAAAGTAATGCAGCGAGAAACATGAAATAAATAGAATCCTGAAAACCCAGGTCCTCAAAAAAGCACATGGAGAAACCAGACAAGGTTCACGAAAGGAGAGAAAGACGGTCTGAAAAGAGATGGACCCTGGGAGGAGGGGGATTAGGTCTGAGTGCTAGAAAGTACCATAATTTTCCCCTAGTCCAATGCCCTCAAACTGTGGCTGAGGAAGGTGACACCCTGACAGGCCCTGGGAGAGGAAGTGCTTTCCAAAGGCCATATTGCTCTCTGGCCACCGAGTGAAGGCCACGGTCCTCAACACCACGCTTCCAGCATCCTCCCAGCTTGGAGGGTTTTGATAAGGCAGCTGCTGAGCCCCTGTTTTCCACATCAGGATAAGAAAAGGAAATGAACTGGGTTGCCTGGGTGGGCTCTGTCAGTTAAGTGTCTGCTTCGGCTCAGGTCATGGTCCCAGGGTCCTGGGATCGAGCCCCACATGGGGCTCCCGGCTCGGCGGGAAGCCTGATTCTCCCTCACCCGCTCCCCCTGCTTGTGTTCCCTCTCTCACTATGTCTCCCTCTGTCAAATAAATAAATAAAACCTTAAAAAAAAAGGAAAGGAAATGAACTGATATGGAAGGGAGAGACACTCTGATTAGGCCCAAAGAAAAAGTTACAGCTCTTCCATAAATGATGGGAATCCATCCCTGGAAGTCTTTAAGAGTTTCTATGCCTTTGTCTGTCCAAAGGGGCAGGTTGCAATAAGATCTCCAGCTCAGTCCAGAGCTGCTGTTCCTTGGGTGTTAATAGGCATTATAAGAAAAAGGGTTCTGTTGTCAAGTAAGTTAAGAAAATGTGGTATTAAAGTGTGTGTTTGTTTCTGCAGGACTTGTCAGAGCCTTTGATAGGCTAATCTACAGTCATGCTCCAAGAGCAGAATCTAGAACTGAGCCTTTCCCAAACATTTATCGAACCCCTTCTTTTAAGGGCACAGCTGGGGAGATCAGTGTTGTGTAGAACACAGTTTGGGAGTGTTGACCTGGTGACATTCAACTCCACCGTGGGCCTGTGTGTTACTCTACAAGTCAGGCAACAACCTGGAAAGTCCTTATAGCTTACTCTTCTAGTGGCCGAGATTCTGTGGCCATTCAAAGGCTCCACATCAAGGATGAGATGGGAGAGGGGTGGGCTCATTTGGGGAGGCTTCAGGGAAGTGGTGCCCCTCATATATCAAGCCTTGAAGGAGATGTGTAGGCAAAGCCTTGAGGGGATAGGAGAGGGAGCTCTCACCCTGCGAAACCCCTACCCTCACCCTCCCTCTGGTCAGGGCTGAAGACGATTGTGGGGGCCCTGATCCAGTCCGTGAAAAAGCTGTCGGACGTGATGATCCTCACCGTCTTCTGCCTGAGTGTCTTTGCGCTGGTGGGGCTGCAGCTCTTCATGGGAAACCTGAGGCAGAAGTGCGTGCGCTGGCCCCCGCCCTTCAATGACACCAACACCACGTGGTACGGCAACGACACGTGGTACGGCAACGACACGTGGAACGGCAACGACGCGTGGAACGGCAATGACACGTGGAACGGCAATGGCACGTGGAACAGCCATGAGAGCTGGGCCAGCAACTCGACCTTTGACTGGGATGCCTACATCAGTGACGAAGGTAAGAGCGCAGGCTGGGGAGGCCGGGGGGATCTGTCCCAGCCCCTAGGGCAGCCCCTCACACGGGATAAGCAGCAGGGGGCACCGAAGCTTAAATCCATCGCTTACCAGCTTGGGGAACCTCTGACAAGTCACGTGGTCTCCCTAACCCTCAGAACCCTCACCTCTAAAACTGAGGCAACAGTGCCTTTCTCGGGCGCCTGGGTGGCTCAGTCGGTGAAGCGTCTGCCTTCGGCTCAGGTCATGATCCCAGGGTCCTGGGATCGATTCCCGCATGGGGTGCCCTGCTCAGCAGGGAGTCCGCTTATACCCCTCTGTCTGCCACTCTCTCCCTCCTCCTCCCCTCTGCTTGTGCATGCTCCCGTGCACGCGCTCTCTTTCTCAAAAAAGTAAATAAAATCTTTAACAAAAAAATGCCTTTCTCAAAGGGTGAGCGTGACAATGAATGCCCCATGGCTTTGAAAATCCTCCGGCTTTCTCTATGAAAAGCAGCGGCCCATCGTCCCCATTCCCTAACCAACACATCCCTTATTTTCCCCCATAACATGACCTCCTGGCACCCTGGCAGGGCCACCACCCGCCACCCATGGACTCACCTGGTCACACCCCATACTCCACAGACACACACACAGCCACACGTTTTCACGCAGCCACCGTTAGTCCATACAAGGCCTTCTGGCTAATTAGGAAAGAGTACCCCTTCTTCAACCTGGCCCCTGGATTCCAGCTCTCCCCCCACCTGCTCACCCCTCAGTCGGGCGTCCCACACAGACGTGCAGTAGCCGCGTGCAAACGCACACGCCGGCGGGCCGGCCCTCTGTGCCCCTGCTGCGTCCTGACCGCCCAGCCACACACCCGAGGCACTGAGCCGACACAGCTTGCAGCTGGGCTCCCTGAAAGGCATCTACCCAAAGACCTTAAAGGAGGGACAGGGGCAGCCAGAGAGCCTCCATTTGCTGCATGTGATGCACACAGATGTGCCCCCAGGCGTGCAGTGAGTGCGAGGGTCCACAATGTGTCCACGTGGGTGACACGTCTCCTCTGTGGCCTCTGACTCCCAAAGGGAACTTCTATTTCCTGGAGGGTGCCAATGACGCCCTGCTCTGTGGGAACAGCAGCGATGCTGGGTGAGTGATACGGGCGGCTGGGAAGAGGTGTCCCAGGGGTGTCAGGAGTCGGGAGCTGACTAGGGACAAGGACGTGGGGTGGAGGGGAAGGTAAGGAAAACCCGTGGACGTGAATGGGACCCTTCCCTGTTTGGGGGACGTGGACAGAACTATAGGATTTTTCCTCTTGGGATTCCCCCCATCTTTTGCTTGGCTGGAGTTCTCTTCCCTCCCTAAAGCCAGCAGCCCGTTTTATCCACAGGCACTGCCCCGAGGGTTACGAGTGTATCAAGGCTGGGCGGAACCCCAACTACGGCTACACCAGCTACGACACGTTCAGCTGGGCCTTCCTGGCCCTCTTCCGCCTCATGACCCAGGACTACTGGGAGAACCTCTTCCAGCTGGTACGACTGCCCCCGCCCTGCTCGAAGCCCCCCCGCCACCTGGCCCCAGCCCCACAGCCTCCTCAGGGCATGGCCGGACCTGTAACAAGGCCCCCTCCTCCCTGAGACCCCCGTCAGCGCCCCTGCAGACAGCTTCTCGGAGGCCTCTGACACTGGGGACCTGCCCACATCTGGCCACAGCCTTCTCTTCCTTTGCCACCTTCGCCTTAAGCGCTGAGATCTGGGCCTGGCACAGACCCCCCAGGCCTCACAGCAACCAGGAGGGTAGCTTAGAAATTCAACCGTGCCCCTACACAATTATTTAGCTTCTACCGTTTGCATGGTAGGCAGGTTGCGTCTGGAGCCGCAGTGCCTTCTGGTCCCTGGTAATGTTTCCAACACTGATGATATTAATGATAATAATAATAATGGCAACTATTATTTGTTGAGCTCTTATTAGATGCCAGGCACGGTAGCAACGGTAGGATTCAAGTTGACCCCAAAGCCCGTGTTCACTTTTTTTTTTTTTTTTTTTTTTAATCCTGGCTCTCTAATCTCAAGATGTCTGTCTCAGGTCCTAGGGCTCTCTGAGCCAGGAGACCAGGAAAGTCTGGGTCCCAAGTGTATATTTTGAAGCTCCCCAGAATGTGGCTTAGCCGGCCAAGGATGGCTATCCCCTGCCTCAAGGTCCTCAAATCGCCAGGCTCTGTGAGCGACCCTCCCTGTCTACCTATCTGGGCAGTGGGTGTGTGGCGAGGGGTGGTGGGTGAAAGCAGGCAGGGGGCCATGGGACGCTCCCTCTCCCTCTCCCCCTCCTCCCAGACCCTTCGAGCTGCTGGCAAGACCTACATGATCTTCTTCGTGGTCATCATTTTCCTGGGCTCCTTCTACCTCATTAACCTGATCCTGGCGGTAGTGGCCATGGCGTATGCAGAGCAGAACGAGGCCACCCTGGCCGAGGATCAGGAGAAAGAAGAAGAGTTTCAGCAGATGCTGGAGAAATTCAAAAAGCAGCAGGAGGAGCTGGGGAAGGTCTGCACTCAGGGAGAGGAAGCCCTCAGCCTGGGTTCTCCCGGGCAGGCTGAGGGTGAGGGAGAGGCATGGGGTAGGGGCTGCAAGGCAGGGTGAGCACAAGGCCCCAGGCTGGGGGCTTTGCGGGGATGGGAGGCATCCAGGCAGTGGAAAGAGTAATCCGCAGCTCTGTGCCTCAGTGTCCCGATAAACAACAAGGCATCTGGAGTAGTTAAACCTGAAGTGACCTTCCAGCTCAAATATCTATGGTCTTGTGATTCTTTCTGGGCGGGATATGGGCCCGTGCTGAGGGAGAGGTGGGTCCTGGGGAGGTCCTGGCGTAAAGCCGCCCATTTCCTCACCACCTCCTGGAGCGTAGGGTCAGTCCAGGCTTCCGAGAGCTGTGGGTCTTCAGGGATGAAGGTCTTCAGTCACTTTGGTCCCTACCCTGTCAGTCCCGTCACCCCCGAGGTCACCCCCCGAACCGCACCAGGCTCAGGACTTGGAAAGAAGCTCTGAGGGTCCGTTAGTCCATCCACCGGGCTCCAGGATGGACTCCGTGCCCACCATCCTTGCTGATCCACAGGCCAAGCCTGCCCAGGCTCTGGAAGGCGGGGAGGCAGATGGGGACCCAGCCCACGGCAAAGACTGCAACGGCAGCCTAGACACATCGCTGGGGGAGAAGGGGCCTCCCCGGCAGAGCTGCAGTGCAGACAGCGCTATCTCAGACGCTATGGAAGGTGAGTGCTTGACACCCCTCTGGACATCCTCCTCTGCTCATCCTGCCCATCAGGCCACTCGGGCTCCTGGGCGGGGGGCGGGCAGGTGGGGCCTGGCTGGGCCCAGCTTCGGAAGGACAGTAACTTCATATAGGTATCGAAGAAATGGCCGTGAGGAATATAATGCTGGCTTAGCCTGGCCCAGTTCTGGCTGCAAGGCCAGGCTGCTATGGGAACTGGGGGCTTCCAGGGGAGGACCTCGGGGGCTGCCAAGGCAATGGGGAAGGACAGGAGGATCATACTAACCAGGAAGGCCCAGGGTTCTGGAAACTGGAAATCCTGCTCCTCAAATGTCTTCTGGACAGAAGTTAAAGGCCAAAGGTCAAACTCTGCCCAGGTAGAGTCCCAGATTCCCTCAAATCCCCATACTGCCCTACAAGTGCCAGGGAAAGAACAGGATAAGGTAACAAGGACAGGGTGGATAGACACAAACACGGATGGATGGATGGATGGATGGATGGATGGATGGATGGATGGGCTGAAAGATCAGTGAATGCGAAGAGACATGGGTGTGTGGATGGATGAGAGGAAAGGGGGGAGCGAGGGAAATAGGAGGAGGGAGGAGAAGGGGAGGAGGAAGCAAAGGAAGAAGGAAATCTGACATGGAAGAGATCTGGTCCCCTTCTCAGGTCCCCCTCCCCTTCCTTGTGCCAGGAAGGACTGGGAGGGCCTAGAGGACTTTGGAGACCTCTGGAGGAGGTCACTCAACGCTGCCCTGTGTTTCTACCCTACTCCCAGAGCTGGAAGAGGCCCACCAGAAGTGCCCACCGTGGTGGTACAAGTGTGCCCACAAAGTGCTCATATGGAACTGCTGCACCCCATGGATGAAGTTCAAGAGCATCATCCACCTGATTGTCATGGACCCCTTCGTGGACTTGGGCATTACCATCTGCATTGTGCTCAACACCCTCTTCATGGCCATGGAGCATTACCCCATGACAGAGCACTTTGACAACGTGCTCACTGTGGGCAACCTGGTAGGGAGGGGACAGGGAGAGGTGTCACTCCCAGGCAGGACAGGAGAGAGAAGGGCCACAGGGCCCTATGGGGCCATCTGGGCTGTGCGGAAATACGGGGCACTATTGGGGGGCATATGGGGACAAGCTGGGCTTATTCTCTCCCAGTATATGGGGGGCAGGAGTTGAGATACACGGGAGGTACATGGGGTGACCCATGGGATGTGGAATTTGGGTTTTAGGGTATTTGGAGGCAGAGAGAATGGGAATGAGGTGCTAGACATTTTAAAATTAGGACTCAGGAGGTCTGGGGTCCAGGCCAGGCCCTGGAGGCAGAGGTGGGGGAGTGGGGGCATGGGTGACAGGTCTTCACTTTCAGAGGTTGATGTGGGCCTAAGAGGGACCAAGGGACCTGAAAGTGGGGGCATATAGCCCTGGGCACCCAGGCCCAAGAGGCCCCCTGGGCATAGTCCCCCAACCCCAGCGCCCTGCCCACTACCATTTCTCGAGCGTGGCCAGGCCAGCTCTGGGCGGCGGCCTTTCCTGCCCAGCTATTGTTGACATGCACTGATCCGCCTGCTTATCCCTGCCCATTAGGAGCATTATCACCTCGTTTCCAGCCCCGCGGAGCCTGACAAAGGGAAAAAGCCGCCTCATCCTCCAGCCCTGCCCTGCCCTTCCCCATTCCCTTAGAAATGTTTCCAGATGGCAAATGGGCCAGATGCTCCCCCCACCACCCTGAGGGTGAGGAGAGCCCAAGGAGAATAAGATTTGGGGGTCTGTGGCAGGATGAGGATGATATGGGTGGTGTGGGCATCAGACCCTGGACTCCCAGCCTGTGAGGCAGGCACTTCTATCCCATGGAGATGTCTAAGGCAGCCATGCCAGGCTGGGCTGGAGGGACAAGCGTGTGCTCTGGACTCACAGTGCAGCTGCCGGGCTGTGCGTGATGGGCCCAGCCTGCCACCTGCCCACCGCCTGCCCACCCCTGCCCGCACTCTGCTGCCGTCTGGGCACCTGCTATGGCCAGGGACAGCTCCTGGGTGGGGTTCAGCATGTGCCCGGGCAAGCTGTGGACCAGGGCAGCTGGTGCCCGGCAGGAGGGGGGCTGTGCCCAGGGAGCTTTCACAGGCTAGGAAACCCTTACACCCCTGCGCCCGGCTTGTGGAGGGCAGCTCTGGCCTTCTCCTGGATCCCTGATCTTGCCCCCTTTTGGCCCCTACCCTAGACTTCTGAGTCCACCAAGGTTTGCTGAGTTCTGCCAATCAGGGTAGAGAGGGTAGGGTGTAGAGACAGGAAGACTGAATTAAGCACCCCAAGACCTGGGTTTGAGGTCTGACTCATTCCCATATGGGTGGCGTGAGCAAGCACTTGCCGCTTACTCTCAGAGTCTCAACGTTCTCATCTCTGGGACAAGTGACCATCACTCCCAACTACGTAGAAATTGGCATTCCAGTGAGGTCATCACGTGAACCGCAAAGGGCTGTATGAGTGCTAAATATTATGACTGGGGGGAGGCCCCCAAGAAGTGAATGACTGGCCCATGGGCACAAGGCCAGAAGCGGATGGGTTCAGGCCTCCCTCAGGGTGGTACCCACTGTGCCCTGGGGCAGGGCCATTCCACTCACGCACGCACACATGTGGGCCACAGGTACCACTGCCTGACCCCGCTCAGGGCTCTGCCAGGAGGTGGGAGTTGGGGGGGGGGGCGACCCTCAAGGCCCTGTGCTCCCTGAGGCTCTGCGATGTGGGGCGCCCCCCACCCTGCAGGTCTTCACCGGCATCTTCACAGCAGAGATGGTACTGAAGCTCATCGCCATGGACCCCTACGAGTACTTCCAGCAGGGCTGGAACATCTTCGACAGTATCATCGTCACCCTCAGCCTGGTGGAACTGGGCCTGGCCAACGTGCAAGGGCTGTCCGTGCTCCGCTCCTTCCGACTGGTGCGTGAGGCCCAGGGGCCAGGTTGAGGAGGGGCGGGGTGGGGGTACGCAGGAAGATGGGGGGAGAGATCGCCAGGAAGGCACTTGTGCATGCCACTCTGCCACTCCACCACTCAGAACCTTCCTTACTGGAAATGGGGAGGAAGAGAGCCCCCTCCCTTATCACATAGGGCAGCCGGGGGCCAAAATGAGAGCCCTGGGAGCTGACATTTGGGCTTGACTCCTTAGTGACCTTGGGTGAAAGTGGAGAAGGCACCATATTGCAGACCTGAAGGCTGGGGCTCAGGAAGCTCATTAGTAGTGGAATCAGGAGTCCGGTTTAGTATCCTTTCCACCACCCCATAGGAACACTTTTTTTTTTTAACTTTATTATGGGACCTGTCATTCATCCACAAACATATAAAGTATACTGAACCTCTGTGTACCTATCACCCATTCCAACAGCCATCAACATTCTGTGGTTCTTATTCCATCTGTCCTCTACTTTTTATGGGGGGGGAGCATGTTAAAGCAAATCCTGAACATATAATGTCACTTGTAAAATACTTCAGTCTGTATCTTTAAGATATAAGGACTCTATTTCTTTTGAACACAGAAAGAGGATGAGGTGATCAGATAGGAGTATTCCCATTTAAAATCTTTTTTTTTTTATTAAATGTTTTATTTATGTATTCATGAAAGTCAGAGAGAGAGAGAGAGGCAGAGGCAGAGGGAGAAGCAGGCTCCCCGCCTAGCAGGGAGCCTGATGCGGGACTCGATCCCAGAACCCCGGGATCATGACCTGAGCCGAAGGCAGACGCTTAACCATCTGAGCCACCCAGGCGCCCCAGGAGTATTTCCATTTAACAGAGAGGAAGGCTGAGGCCTCAGATCACTCATGGGGCGGGGATTTGAGTTGTTCTGGAGAGTTCTTTCTCCTAAGGATGGGGCTCCCTCGGGTTGGACCGGGTGGTGGGAGGGGGAGGCTGGGCCTCATTGGAGGAGGGGGGCCTGGACCTCATTGGACCCTGCTTGGCCCCTACCCTCCCCCTGCCCCGCAGCTGCGGGTCTTCAAGCTGGCCAAGTCGTGGCCAACGCTGAACATGCTCATCAAGATCATCGGCAACTCGGTGGGCGCTCTGGGCAACCTGACGCTGGTGCTGGCCATCATCGTGTTCATCTTCGCCGTCGTGGGCATGCAGCTGTTTGGCAAGAGCTACAAGGAGTGCGTGTGCAAGATCGCGGCCGACTGCAGCCTGCCCCGTTGGCACATGCACGACTTCTTCCACTCCTTCCTCATCGTCTTCCGCATCCTGTGTGGGGAGTGGATCGAGACCATGTGGGACTGCATGGAGGTGGCCGGCCAGGCCATGTGCCTCACAGTCTTCCTCATGGTCATGGTCATCGGCAACCTAGTGGTGAGTTAGGCCGGCTGGGTGGCTCCCCCCGCCCCCACCGCCAGGAAACCCAAGCGTCCGAAACATGTGCATTCAGTTATGTCCTTTAAATTGGGCTGTCCTTCAAGGGCCTTTGCCGCATGTGGTTAAACGGGATGAAATCAATGATACTGTAACGTATTCTACTTCCCCCACCCAAAAGGGCAATTTTATATGGTTTAACCCAGGGGCTCTCCAATTTTAACCTGCTTAAGAAGCACCTGGGAGTTTCTTAAAACCCAGATAGATTCCTGGCCCCATGTCCGCAGAGTCTGATTCAGCAGCTTGGGGGCCAGGGCCTGGGACTCTGCATTTCTAACCAACGCAGCTGTCGCTGGTCCAGAGATGACGCTGTGAGTAGTACCGTTGAAACCTAGTGTTTGGGGTAAAGTAACATGATAACTGGAGTCAGACAGACCCACGTTCCAGGCCCAGCTCTGTGTGACCTTGAACAAGCGACTGCTCTGTGGTCAGCTGGGTGCGGGAAGGCGGCACGCGGGGTTGGCATCAGAACTCCCCAGCCTCCTGTCTCTCTCTCACCCTCTCACCCTCCTCCGTTCCTGGAATTGGGCCCCGGGAGAGGGGAGATGGCATAAACTGCTTTCATCCTACCACTTTCTGTGGCTCAGGGCTTCCCTGTGGGGCTGGTGCAGGGGAGGAGCTGCAGGGGGGCCCATGAGGAGCAGGGGTGCAGGCCGCCCTCATGCTGACCAGCATTTCTGTGGCTGGGGCCTGGGGTGGCGTGTCTCCACATCCTGACGCCCACAACTCCTGCCCTGCTCAGGGTGGGTGACACTTCTGCCAGGAGCCCTGTGCCCGGCTGCCCCCTGCCGTGGCCGACGCTGCCCTGAGCAACGGCGGGAGGGGGGGGGCGGTGCTGGGAAGACGCACGTCCCCACGTTCCGCAAAGGCCGGTGGAATCCTTAGGCTGCTGGGTCAGCGCTTCTCAGATATCGCTGAGCTCTGGCTGGGGGTAGGAGTCGGCTGGAGGGGAGGGGTGTCACCTCCACTGAGGAAGAGACCCATGGATGAGGTCCATGCAGTCCCACATGGTCTCGATCCACTCCCCACTCCCCTGAGCCCCCAGAGACAGCTAGGCAGGAGAACCCCAGCTGGCTGTCCCTGGGAGAGGGCCTGGGGCCTGGGGAGAGAGAGAGAAGATGCCCCAGCAGAACTTTGGGGCGGGATTGGGGTGGGTAGGTAGCTCTGAGTAGAAGGTAAGTTTAAGGGCCCAGCATGACTATAAAGGTCTGTTGGGTTTCCATCTGTACGTGTGTAAACTCAAAAGCATTGCAAGCCCCTGTTTTGCCACTTACTGACTGGGAAAACTTGAGACGTTATTTAACCTCTCTCTGGCCTTAATTTTTCTCATGAGGAAAATGGGGATGGTAATGGTGGTGACCCCCTTCAGCGTGTGGTCTGAGCACTCAGCAAAGCACTTGGTCTACAAGGCTGGGGCCAGGGGGTGGGGTGGAAAGTGACGTTCAGGTCCTCACCTTAGGTGTCACCCCACCCTCCGCAAGGACTGGGCTCCTGCCCTGCGCCCGTCCCTGTGCAAAGGGCTTTACATGCGTTATCCCTAATGCTCTCCCAACCCTGGGAGGGAGGTCAGGTCCGCGCCGCGCTCCGAGGAGCCCCTGCCCCAAACCACACAGCGAGGGTGAGACTGAGCCGGACTAGAACCTGGGTCTGCGTCACGCCAGTAACAGCATCAGTAATAGCAGCGGGGGTGAGAATGACGATGTCAACGGGGGCAGTAACAACGGTGACAGTTGACCTCTCTGTGCATTTGTCCAGCATTCTGAGAGCTTTCTGTGTATCCATCTCCCGATGCTCACCACCGCCTGACCGCGACGTGCTGTTTCTTCTCTGGTTTGTAGATGAGGAAGCCAAGGCTCAGGGCAGGAAGCTAGTAACCTGCACAGGATTGGAACCCAAGCAGTCTGGCTCCAGAGTCTGGAACCCCTCCACTGCCTCTGTGTGCCTGTCACATGTGTGTCACTCCCCACACATGCATGCACACGTGTGTGAACATGCACACGTGTGTGAACACACACACGCACACGCACACACTGCTGCTACTCCTTCCCAGCCCACTCTGCCGCTCTGCTCTCTTGCTTTGCTCAGAAGGACTGGAGCAGCCCGGGGAGGCAGCACTGGCAGCTCCTTGGGCGCTGTCCCCGCCCACTGCCCCCCCAGCCCAGGCCTCACGGAAGCTGGTGTCTGCCAGAGGGCACTGAGGCATCCTGCCAAGGAGTGTGGGGCCCCATGATCCCTGCATGTGGCACTTGGGCACTTCCCCTGGGTTACTAGAAGAAGAGGAAATGACAAGGGCGTAGGTAACCCACCCCTCAGAGCCCCTGGGGGAACATGATGTCCATCCCCCTTCCCTCCAGGCCTCCTCCCTACGCCTTGCCTGAGACAGCTATTTCTGTCCCAGGCAGGAGCCGTGTGCAAACCCTGCTGACCCAGAGAGCAGTTAATTCCCATCTCAGATGTGTTTCTGGCAACTGGATGCCTCTCCCCCCCACCACCCCCGACAAAGGGAAAGAAAGACCAATAAATATTGGTTGGGAGCAAAGGCAGAAAAGTAGCTAGGGGGCAGAGAGATGGGGAGGAATCCCCCCAGCACCTTCTCCCCCAGTGTGTATATATAGATACACACACACTTTAAAGACATTATGCTAACACGGTAGGTAAGGCGATGGTAAAAAGACCTTGGAGGGCCCCCGGTAGAAGCCAGGCTGCGAGAGGCACGTAGAGAAGTTGGTCAAAGGTGGACACATATAGGCTCCCCTACTCCTTCATGTCCACTCACACACCCAGCCCTGTTCCAAGGTCCCCAGAGTAAGACCTGGCCCTGCCTCTGGCTGACAGGTGCCAGGACCCCCCACCCCAGCTGGGCTTCACCTTCCTCCTCGTTCCCTGGTAGAAGGTACAGCCACCGTACTGTACAACCTCTGGGGCTGCCATTCACATTGTAGTCTAAATGAATGATATCCTCTAAAGTTATGCAATGACTGGACACCTGGATTCTAGTCCTGATTGTGCTGGATGTCATAGGGCACGTCCCGCTACCTCGCTGGGACTCAGTTTCCTTATTAATAAAATGCTGAGCTGGCCTCAGAGTTAATCGTACTCTTTCCTGTACCTTGTACCTTCTGTCCTTGCACACGTAACAGCCAACATGTTTTGAGTGCCTACTGTGTGCTCTACTTATATTGATCTTTTAATCCTCACAACAATGCAAGGAGGTGGGTACTGGAATCATCCCCACTAATACCCATGAGGAAACGGAGGCACAGAGCAGCGATATGATTTGCCTCAGGACACATCGCTAGTAAACTGGGGTTCAAGGCCAAGCAGCATGTGCACCCCAGTGTCTACTGCCATGCAAACCCACTGCATTGTATCTGATCAAACGTCTGTCTCTACTAGGTTGGAGCTCCCTGACACCACAATGGGAGAGGCTCAGCAAACATCTGCCTCTGGAAAATAAGGCTGGAGACTGGAGGGGTAGACCAGTTACCTCCTAAGTCTTTCAGTAGGGAAATGGGAAGAAAACCAGGTGGAGCAGGGAATCCCGGGGAGAGAACAGGGGGTGAATAGCAGTAGGGTATGCCCTTCCCAGAGCAATGGGGTACATGCATCTGAGCACCGGGGAGCACAGGCTCTATTAACAGACAGGAAAAGAAGGCTCAGCTGATTCAGGGTCCCAATAAGTCCTGGGAACTCAAAGACGAGAGCCCTGTTCTTTGTTCTGCCTTCCCCAACAGTGGAGGTGGAAGACAGAGTCCTAGAAAGAGCCCCTGTCACCCAGTGGGCCTCCCCAAACCCTGCCTCTGCCATGGTCTTGCAGGCTCCTATCATGTGCCTAAGGCTCTACTTCTTTTTCTGCAAAGTGGGGGTGATAGTAACACTCCTCACCTCCCCGAGCAGTTGTGAGGATCCCAGTAGGTGATATCCTTTCAAATGCCCCACCTGTGGTAGGTCTGATCTGGAGACCTGAGGCCCCTGGTGCTGGCTGAAGGTGGCACCCTTGGGGGGGGCCCCCGAGGCTGAGCTGAGGTTCCTCCCAACCCCTGTTCCCCAGGTCCTGAACCTCTTCCTGGCCCTGCTGTTGAGCTCCTTCAGTGCCGACAGCCTGGCCACCTCAGATGAGGATGGCGAGATGAACAACCTGCAGATCGCCATTGGGCGCATCAAGTGGGGCATTGGCTTTGCCAAAGCCTTTCTCCTGGGACTGCTGCACGGCAAGATCCTGAGCCCCAGGGAAATTATGCTCAGCCTTGGGGAGCCCGGGGAGCCTGGGGAGGCCGGGGAGAGCGCCCCAGAGGACGAGAAGAAGGAGCCGCCGCCCGATGAGGGCGACAAGGACCTGAAGGACAATCACATCCTGAACCACGTGGGCCTGGTTGACGGCTCTCCCCCCAGCATCGAGCTGGACCACCTCAACTTCATCAACAACCCCTACCTGACCATTCACGTGCCCATCGCCTCCGAGGAGTCCGACCTGGAGATGCCAACGGAGGAGGAGACCGACACTTTCTCAGAGCCTGAGGATGGCAAGGTGAGCCCATCACAGGACCTGGCTTGAGGGGGCCAGGGGTCAGATAGACATGGCTTCGAGTTGTGACCCTAGAGAAGTCACAAATGCTCTCTGAGACTCAGTTTCTCCATCTGTAAAATTGGGGTAATGGCACCTACCTCAGAGCATGGTCAGGAGCATCAGGTGAGATGCTGCGTGTAAGCACATAGAAGGCTCTCTGTGCATGGTGACTGATGACTATTATTCCGATGGGCCCTGCCTGTCCTTCCCCAGTGTCCCTTCGCTCTGGCTCCGCACCTCCACCTGGGTTCCTGCTCACCAGCAGGTGGTGCTCTTGGACAGGATGTTCCTACCTGTGGCACCTTAGCTCCAGGGTGGGGACCCAAGAGGCCTCTCTTAACCCCGCTCCGAACTTGAAGTCGCTCCCACTATCCCACTGGGGCTGGTCCCAACCTCCCAGTGTGGGCCAAAGTGCTGGGTCTGGGCTGGGGACTCTGAGAGGTGGAGGGGCTTGGGGGGCCAAGGGGTTGGGTACAAGGAGAGCAGAGAGCTGGGCATCTCAGCAGTAGCCCTGACCCACCCACACAGGAGATGCCCCCTCCTCCTGCCCCTTCCCTGCGAGGGTGACGGAGGCACTGGGAGTCACCCCCAGAAGCTCAGGCTGAGGCCAGACCTTGCCTGAGCCTCTCAGGGGAGCAGACTCTGAGCCGCAAAGCCTATCCTCCAGCTCTGGCAGAAGAAGGACTAGCACCTCAGGTAGGGCAGGGCCCCCTTCCATCTCTACCCTATCGGCCCTGGGCCTGGCTGGGCACTGGAGTCTCAAAGAACTTTGCTCTGAAAGCTCTTGACTCCTTATTCCCCCCAGATATGTGTCACGCTGACTTACCAGGGGGCCGAGTGCCTGCCAAGCTATAAATACCCAGGGAAATGTGGCACTGACCTCGGTATGAGGAGCGGAGGTGGGGGAGGGCTGGAGAGCACCCAGGGCCAAGGCTCTGGGGACTCTCAGGGGGGCAGACAAGGCTCCAAGGGGGACTGTGGGAGTTGGGACACACAGGCAGGGCAAGTGGCTTAGTGGGTGCCCTGGCTGACCTAATGCCTGCCTCGGTTTCCCTTTCTGTCAGCTGGGCACAAGGGGACCTCCGTAATTTTCTGGTGGCCGTTCTGGATCCAGAGGCTGCCCCCCAAGCTGTCCTCTCCATCTTCCCCTTCAGGGACCTCAACTCCAGCCACGAAGGGGTCCCCTTGAGGAGGGGGGCTAGGGCCAGGAACCTGGCTTGGGACAGCACCAGCTGAGGTGGGGGAGGCCTGGCCAGGCCAGAGCCCCAGCCTACCCACCCTGCCCCCCTCCCATCGGCTTTCCTTGGCCCCAGGCTGGAGCTTCTGCAGGGGAAAGTTTTCCATTCCTTCCGGGCTCCTCAGCCCAGCAGCCCCTGGGCATGGGAAGGCTCAGAACTTGACCCTGCACACCATCCCCTGTGGGCTATGGCAGCCCTGGCTCCATTCTGACCCCTTTCATGCTCCCTCAAAAGTCCCTTCAGGCCTCTTATTCCTCCGCTGCCCCCACCCCACGCTTCCCAGGGCCCCCAGCCCAGCTCAGCCACGCCCAGCCTCCTCCCTCACCTGAGGCCCTCACCTGCCTCCTTGTGTCCTCACATCCCTTCCCAGGCCTCGGCCTGCCCTGCTCCAAATCGAAGCCCCGCCAGGGCAGAACCATAGCTGCCTTGGTCACTGTGGTTCTCCTGCAGAGGCCACAGTGCGGGCTCCATAATCCGGGGCTCAGGGAATGAATGAATGAATGATGAACGAGTCGGTCAGCTCCACCCCCTCTTTCTCCTCTCCCATCTGGTCTCCCATCCTGCCCTCTGCTGGTTCACCTGGTGGGAGGACCCAGGGCTCACGTGACCCCGTGGTCCCCTGCAGAAGCCACCGCAGCGCCTCGATGGGAACTCCTCCGTCTGCAGTACCGCCGACTATAAGCCCCCCGAGGAGGACCCCGAGGAGCAGGCTGAAGAGAACCCCGATGGGGAGCAGCCTGAGGAGTGCTTTACGGAGGGTGAGGGCGAGCCCATGTGCGTGTACCCCCACCACCTCGCCTGGTGCCTCCCCCAGCCCAGCAGCCCCTGGAAAGGACAGACCAGGCCAGGGCCTTTGGGGCCCAACAGCCCTGACCCAGCCCTAGCCAAGTGCCTCCTCTAGGACATCTCAGGATCATGTGCATCACCGAAAGCATGCAGAACTTCCCATCCCCCCACACCCCCCCCACCCCGCACCAACATGCTGCCCTGCCCTGACACAGCCTGGGGGAGATACAGCCCCAGGGAGGGGCGCCAGAGCCCGGATGCCTCCCAGCCCCTGAGCCCCTGAGCCTCAAGCATGTGCGGTGGGTGCACACCCGCCCCTGAGGACTGCCGTGCGGAATCCCCACGGGGCCCTGAGTGTGACCCCGTGCTTGGGGATGGCCAGTGCTTGGGAACGGCTGCTCGAAGACCGTTACCCTCCTCGGCTTCATCTGAAGAGAGAGGCCAGCCCAGCCCTTCAGGAGAGAGCCCTGCGGACACACTGTTGCCCCCAGGGCCTGGGCTGGGCAGCATGAAGGCCATCAGGGAGAGGTGGGGAGGATGGGATCAGCCGATCCCCGGGAAGGCGGTGGGCACATGCTGGCTGCACGTCCTGAGGCAGCCCCCAGTCCTGTGATGTGGTGCCCTGGCCCCTTCCCTCCCCCAGCCTGCGTGCAACGCTGCCCTATCCTCTACGTGGACATCTCCCAGGGCCGTGGGAAGATGTGGTGGACACTCCGCAGGGCCTGCTTCAAGATTGTTGAGCACAATTGGTTCGAGACCTTCATCGTGTTCATGATCCTGCTCAGCAGCGGAGCCTTGGTAAGCACCGCCCTGGGGGACGGGCGTGGGCAGAGGCAGGTGCCAGGCCCAAAGGAGGCCCTCCCAGGCTCCCTCCTTCCCACATCATGGGAGGGACAAGGCCCGGGCAGTCTGGACCCCAGAGAATCCTAAATGGACTCACTTGTGGTTGCAGGATATGATGTAGAAAATGTTCATTTTCTTAAAGCGACAGGCGGAGTCCCACTCTGTGTGCACCCCCAGTGATAGGTGCCAGCCAGGGCAGAAGTGGGAAGGCCCTGGGAATGTTGAGGTGCTTGGGTGGGGGGCGGTCAGGGTTGAAGATGTGTCATGGTGCTGGCCCCCAAGCAGATGACTGTCACCCCTGGGGAAGGGCTGCTGAGGGGTTTCTCCCCAGGGGTCTGGCACCCGTGGGCCCTGGGGAGTCTGGGAGAAGCCAGCCGCCTGCCCCTGGCCTGGACCCAGTGCCAGACCCCTGGGAAGCCCCAGCAGCAGGCAGGGTGGGGGACGTGGTTGCTGCCCCGACCTCCCGGGCCCCGGCCACCCCGGCCATGCTGGCGTCCCCAGGCCTTCGAGGACATCTACATCGAGCAGCGGCGAGTCATCCGCACCATCCTGGAGTACGCGGACAAGGTCTTCACCTACATCTTCATCCTGGAGATGCTGCTCAAGTGGGTGGCCTACGGCTTCAAGGTGTACTTCACCAATGCCTGGTGCTGGCTCGATTTCCTCATTGTGGATGTGAGTCTGCCCCGGGGGATGTGAGCCAGATCCAGAGGTGGCCCTGAGGCCGAGGGGCTTAGAAAGCCCTGGCCTTGAGGCCCTTCCTGCCCTGACCAGCCCACCCTCCCTCTGCAGGTCTCCATCATCAGTCTGGTGGCCAACTGGCTGGGCTACTCGGAGCTGGGTCCCATCAAATCCCTGCGGACGCTGCGGGCCCTGCGTCCCCTGAGGGCGCTGTCCCGATTTGAGGGCATGAGGGTGGGTGCCGAGGGCGGGCTCTGAGGAGGGCTAGGGGTTGGGGGAGCAGCCTCCGCAGAGCAAGGTGCAGGGGGCGCAGGTCTGTACTCCAGTCACCACGGGGGGGAGGAGAGGCCTCAGACTCTGGGCCCCGCTGAAGGCAAGATCTGAGGGCCCCCAGACATCCTCCCACACCACCCAAGGGCCCCTTCCGGCCCTCAGCCCCTCCGGAGCTCCTCCCTGCCACCGCTGGGGGACAGCAGAGGCTGCATCAGCTCCCAGGGGGGAGCTGTGAGGGCACGGGGGTAGGGAGGGAGGAAGGGAGGCAGGTCGATGGGTGTATAGGCATTCCTCCCCAGCCTCACACCAGGGCCGCCAGGGCTCTGAGACCTGGGTGAGCCGGTGGGTCCTGTGCCTGGCCTCTGAGCCTGCCCACCCTTCCCTCAGGCCCTTGAGAACAGAAGTGACGGTAAATAATAGAAGCTTTGGCTGAAACAATTGGGACCTCCCCAGCCAAGAGAGGTCTGTTGGGAACAAGACCCACTTGGAGGGACAGCTGGTCACAAGCCAACAGGGCACTCAGCCGGAGGGGCTCCCTCCTGTTCATGCAAGGGGCCAGCCAATGCTGGGTCCTCCTGCCCCCAGAACCAGGGACCCCTCCTCCCCGAGGGGAAATGACCTGCCCATGCAGCTGGTTGGTGCCCCAGCCAAGAATAGAGCTACCCCGGGCCTTACCAGGTCTGTGCCACCCACTCTGTCTGGAGGTCATGAAACAGCATCTCCTTGAAAAAGCACAATTCTCAGATTTGGCCCAGCCTGACAGAGTGAAGCTGGCCTGTGCAGCCAGGGCTGGGGAGTGGGGCACAGGGTCCTGCCGCTTTGAAGACCCACGATGGCTTCTTTTCGGTCTCTGTGTCTCTAATACTGGGAGCAGATGAGGAGGGGGCCGGGTCACAGGGGCTGAGTTTCCTATGGGGGCCGAGGTAGGAGTGTTTGTCTCCTGCCTAGTGACCCATGGCCAAGCTGCTTCCAGAGAAGCCTAGTGCCCCGACTCTGGGCTGATGGCTCCAGCCAAGCAGAGAGCTCTCTTCAACCATAGGCCAGCAGCACCCCCAACCCTACTCCTCACTTCCCCACCCCCACCCCCCAACCTAGAGCCCAGCAGACTTCTCCCCCAGGCCTGGCTCAGAGTGACCCTCCTCCAGGAAGCCTTCCCTGAATAACAATGCCCAGCCTTGTCTGGTGCCCTGGTTAGTGTAGGTGGGGAGCCCTGTCCCAAAGGGGCCTGGGTAAAGACCTGGGAATGACCCCCCCCCGCCCCCCAGGTGGTAGTGAATGCCCTCTTGGGAGCCATCCCCTCCATCATGAATGTGCTGCTTGTCTGCCTCATCTTCTGGCTCATCTTCAGCATCATGGGTGTCAACCTGTTCGCCGGCAAGTTCTACTACTGCATCAATACCACCACCTCTGAGAGGTTTGACATCTCCGAGGTCAACAACAAGTCCGAGTGTGAGAACCTGATGCACACAGGCCAGGTCCGCTGGCTCAACGTCAAAGTCAACTATGACAACGTGGGTCTAGGCTACCTCTCCCTCCTGCAGGTGGTAAGTGTGACCTGCTGCCCTCGCACAAAACTGGGAGCACTCCCAGATTCGTGTTGTACCTGAACCCACCGTTACTCCTTGTTAGGAGGCCCCCACCTGCTCCCAGTGCTGGGTAGTATCTAGACCTCTCTGGTCTCTGTGTGACGCCTGCCCCGTGGGGCCCTGGGGAGGCCCAGGCTGGGGTGAGGAGGGAGACTCATGGATGGTGGAAACGGCAAACAGCCCCTCTCCTCACACCCAACCACACTCTCCCAGGCCACCTTCAAGGGCTGGATGGACATCATGTATGCGGCCGTGGACTCCCGGGAGGTGAGTGGGCCTCACCGAGACGTGGCCGGTGAGTGAGCCCGGGGAGAGGACGCAACCAGAGACACAGTGGCAATTCTGCCCATCCCCGGCCCCACGCCACCTCCTCAGAAGCCCCCAGACTGGGCAGCCTAGGGGTGGAAGGGCCCACCTCTGGGCCCCAGGCCCTCCTTGCCCACAGTGAGATGGGGAGCAGGGGGCAGCCAACATGCCCCCCCCAACCTCCCCATCCCACCCCGTCCCAGCCTGTCCTGTCCTGTGGCCTCTGCAGAAGGAAGAACAGCCCCAGTATGAGGTGAACATCTACATGTACCTCTATTTTGTCATCTTCATCATCTTTGGGTCCTTCTTCACCCTCAACCTCTTTATCGGCGTCATCATCGACAACTTCAACCAGCAGAAGAAGAAGATGAGTATCCCACCTTCCCTGGGCTCCATCCTCCCTCCTTTGCTCACCCGTCCCCTGGGATAGTCCCACGTGCCGCCTCAGCAGCTACTGTGGCGTGACTGAGGCAGCAAGCCCGGGTTCAGACCCTCCCCGGCGACCGTGAGAGAGGGACTAGGCCTCTGTGAGCCTTGGTTACCTTGTTAAGAAACGAGGCTGATGCTCCCTACCCAGCCGGGTCATTCAGAGGACCCATCGAGATACGATGGCGAGTGTCTGGCCCCAAACAGGCGATGAGCCGGTGCTGGTCCTCTTCCGGACTCTGTCACCCCGCACCCCTCCCTCCTTTCTCTGGACCCCGCAGACCCCCATCCCCTTCCTCCCTCCCTCAGCCCCCATCTCTGGCCCCTCCGGGTCCCCTGCTGGGGTGCGGGCTGCTTTAAGGGTGGGGCCTGAGGTGGGGAGGCCCTGGAGGCCGAGAAGAGGGGCCTCTGGCCTTACAGACACCATCCTACTATACTTCGGAGGGAAAGACATCTTCATGACGGAGGAACAGAAGAAATACTACAATGCCATGAAGAAGCTTGGCTCCAAGAAGCCTCAGAAGCCAATTCCCCGGCCCCAGGTACGGGCCCTCTGAGCCCCTCCTCCTGCGGCCTGGATGAACCTTCTGCCCAAGGGGGCCCCTGGGGGCAAAATGCAGGCTGTCCTCCGCCCACCAGGTGGTGTCCCTGGCGTGAGGCTGGGTCCCCATGCTGGAGAGCTTGCTTCTTTGTAACCGCCCTGAGGCACTGCGTGGGGGGGCAGCAGCAACCTGATAAACCCCAGTCGCTGGTTCGCCCCCAGCGTCGGCCCACCCCTTCAGCGGGTGGCCTCTGGGGCAAGGGCCCCTGGAAGCGGGAGGAAGAGGATGTCCAGACACCCTCCCCCGTGAGCAATGACTTCGGGAGAAGGATGAGAGGTTGCCGGGGGACCTTGAGAGGAGGAAGCGTCCTAGAGTGAGGAGGAAGCCCACGGACCCCCCAGAATGGCTTGTCCGGATGGGTCTCCCCTCCCTGCCGTGGCCGACTCTGCCACAAGCCCTAACACCTCCTCCCCCCCGTCTCTGTCTCTCTGTCATGCTGTTGGGTCATCCTGTGTCTCCTGCCTGTCCACGTCCTGTGTGGGTCCTGACCACTGCCCCCCCAAAATCCACCCACCTGCACCCCCGCACCCCTCCCACGCTGCAGAACAAGCTCCAGGGCATGGTGTACGACTGCGTGACCAAGCAGGCATTCGACATCACGATCATGATCCTGATCTGCCTCAACATGGTCACCATGATGGTGGAGACGGACGACCAGAGTCAACTCAAAGTGGACATCCTGTACAACATCAATATGGTCTTCATCATCATCTTCACCGGCGAGTGCATGCTCAAGATGCTCGCCCTGCGCCAATATTACTTCACCGTCGGCTGGAACATCTTCGACTTCGTGGTCGTCATCCTGTCCATCGTGGGTGAGCGGGGCCGGGCCGGGCAGACTCACTCAGGGAGGCCGACCGCTCCCGTCCTTGCGTTCACGCACCTGCTCTTGCACGTGGAAAGCTCACACATGCATGTACACGGACACACGGGCTGCCTATGCACATCACACCTAATGCACAAAAGGCACACGGGCCGGGCTCACAGGCAGTCTGTCACCTGCACACCCACGCATACACTTCTAGAAACCAGTAGATGCACACTCGGGTGCCCGTGAGCCCAGTGGAAGACAGAAGATGGTTCCAGTCTCCACACACACAGAAGTGCACAGACGTGTGTAGTCATGATAGCAACTAACCACCATTTACTGACCATTTACTATTTGCCTGACACTGTGCTATCCCAGGAGGTAGGCACTGTTACCACCTCTGCTTTACAGATGAGGAAACTGAGTCACAAACAAGTCACGCTCCGAGTCACACACACAGCTGTCCTCCCTCTCTGTCTCATCTGGGGCATCTACAAACAGCCTTGGGGGTCGGCTTACCCTGAACCCCATCAGCTTGGGCACATCTCACCTCCTTACGGCTGTGTCAGGGCAGAGCAGAGCCCCTGGCCCCAGGACCCTGGGGGAGCCCAGCCTCATGGGTCAGGCCATTTGGACTGTGCTTCTCTTGCTCGCTTCTGGGGAGGAGCATACCAGGCCAGGCCCCCTTGAGCCCTGCATTCGCCCCACCCCCCGCTCCCTGACCCCGCCTCCTACCCCACGGACAGTGCTCCTCACACTTGCTCCCTGCAGGCCTCGCACTCTCCGATCTGATCCAGAAATACTTCGTGTCCCCCACACTGTTCCGAGTGATCCGCCTGGCCCGGATCGGGCGTGTCCTGCGGCTGATCCGTGGGGCCAAGGGCATCCGGACTCTGCTCTTCGCCCTCATGATGTCCCTGCCGGCCCTCTTCAACATCGGCCTCCTCCTCTTCCTGGTCATGTTTATCTACTCCATCTTCGGCATGTCCAACTTTGCCTACGTCAAGAAGGAGTCGGGCATCGATGACATGTTCAACTTTGAGACTTTTGGCAATAGCATCATCTGCCTCTTCGAGATCACCACGTCGGCTGGCTGGGACGGGCTCCTCAACCCGATCCTCAACAGCGGGCCCCCCGACTGTGACCCGACACTCGAGAACCCGGGCACCAGCGTCAGGGGTGACTGTGGCAACCCCTCCATCGGCATCTGCTTCTTCTGCAGCTACATCATCATCTCCTTCCTCATCGTGGTCAACATGTACATCGCCATCATCCTGGAGAACTTCAACGTGGCCACCGAGGAGAGCAGCGAGCCCCTCGGCGAGGACGACTTCGAGATGTTCTACGAGACATGGGAGAAGTTCGACCCCGACGCCACGCAGTTCATTGCCTACAGCCGCCTCTCAGACTTCGTGGACACCCTGCAGGAGCCGCTGAGGATCGCCAAGCCCAACAAGATCAAGCTCATCACGCTGGACCTGCCCATGGTGCCGGGGGACAAAATCCACTGCCTGGACATCCTCTTTGCCCTCACCAAGGAGGTCCTGGGCGACTCTGGGGAAATGGACGCTCTCAAGGAGACCATGGAGGAGAAGTTCATGGCCGCCAACCCCTCCAAGGTCTCCTACGAGCCCATCACCACCACCCTCAAGAGGAAGCACGAGGAGGTGTGTGCCATCAAGATCCAGAGGGCCTATCGCCAGCACCTGCTCAAGCGCACGGTGAAGCAGGCGTCCTACATGTACCGTCACAGCCAGGACGGTAGTGGGGACAGTGGCCCGGAGAAGGAGGGCCTGATCGCCACCACCATGAGCAAGATGTACGGCCACGGGAATGGGAACAGCGGCGTGCCGAGCACGGGTGAGGAAAGGGGCTGGACAGGGGACACCGGACCTGCCATTGGGTTCACGCCCATGAGCCCCTCGGATGCTGCCCTCCCTCCCTCCCCACCCCTGGGGCAGACAGTGCGCCCGGGGGTCAAAGAGTCTCTTGTCTAGTAGCAGCGGCGAGGTAGCCAGCTGAGCCTGGCACGGCCCCCCAAAACTCACTCATGGTACCTGCTTGCTGAGGGAGCAGGCTTTGAGTCTACCGCTGACTGGCTCCCTGTCGGGGACAGGTTGTGGCCACGCTGGGGCTGACACCCAGGCCATGGAAAATGGGAATTGCCCTCGGAGGCTCCACCCTGGGCCTGAGGCTCCCCCCACCTCCCCCCTGCTTCCCTGGTTTCTCACTTCAAGTTGCTCTCACCCCCTCACGGGCCTCTCCTCTTGGGGGAGGTTGGAACACCAGAGATCTCTGCCCCCCACGCGGGGGAGGAGCCAGCCTACAGTGGAGGGATGAGCTGTCGTCTTGCCACCAGAGTCTTAAGGGCTACAGGCCCCCCCAGGCCTCTCCCGGATAAAGATGTCTTAACTCAGTGAGAGCGGACACCTGACCCAGGGCCTGCCAAGCCTCCCCTGACTGGGATACAGCTTCGTCCTGCCAGCCCACGAATTTCCTGGAGAAGAGAAACGTCACTGGTCCACAAGTGGCTCCCCGAGTCCGATTGGCCACTGGATCCTGATGCATCTGGCGGGGCTTTTGGCCCCTGAAACCACATCCCGCTTTGTCCATTGTGCAGCCCCTGGCTCCCTGGCTGGCCCCTGGGGGAAGAGCTGGAGGGAGGAGTCCACTCAAGAACCATCTTCTTCTAGGAAGCATGGCGGGTTGATAGAGGTGGGGTCCCGCCAGCCGCATCACTGCACAGGAGGCTTCCTTGGCCAGAGCGCCCAGACCTGGGGCGGGGGCAGGGACCCTGGAGCTCAGGAGGTAGATTTCCCCGATCAGCACCACAGGGCTCTCTGTAGCCTCACCCAGCCTCATCCCCCACCACACCCATCTCTTCCTCCCTCCTCATCCTTCTCTCCCCCTCCTCAAAGTGGTCCCAAGAGTGTTGTCGCCGAGCCCATGTTAGACATTTCAACCCTGGGACATGCACAGCTCACCTGGCTCCGGTCCCGCTGCCTGGCACGCCAGGCAGCATCTTTGTTGGTACCACTGGTCTGGGTGTGGCCGTGCCAGGCCTCTTCTGTCGCTCAGAGAACGGACGGAGGCCGAGCCCAGAGGGGGCAGTGAGACACCTGCTCAGGCGTCACTGGATTTACTCACGTGCGCGTGTGCCTTGTGTCTGCTTCACGCCTGTGTGTACAGCTGCGTGTGTGCTCAAGCCCACGAAGCACTGTGTCCCGCCTGTGTGTGTGTGTATTGTGTCAATGTGCCTCTGTAGTCTGGTGTGTGTGTGTGTGTGTGTGTCCTAGGCAAGTGTGCCTGTGCTGTGTGGATGAGTGTGAACGTGTCTGGTAAGGCTTGCACGTTGAGTCCCCGTTGCCCTTAGTTCCTCTTCTCTCTCTTGTTTCTTGTGAACAGTTTGATTAAAACTCAGGAAGCAGCGAAACCTCCAAAACAACGTGGGTGTGTGGGTGTGGGTGTGTGTGGGTGTGTGCCTGTGTGCGTGCGTGTGCCCACAGGCTGGAGCCTTCCTTTCTGTCTGCCCTACTCTCTGGCCTCCTTGCCACCCATTGTCCCTTCTTCCTATTCCGTTCATCACACCCATTGCCCCAGCCCCACTCCCCGTCTCTTGCCTGTGTCCTCCGTGGAAAGGAGGCCCTACTCCTTCTACCTTCCTGCAACCGTCTGTCTCTTGCTTCAGAAGATGCGCCCTAGAGAGGGCAGCCTCCTCCCTGACCAGCACCCTGCCCCCTGCCCTTCCCTCAAACTGGGGCCCCAAACTGGGGTGGCCCAAAGAGCCTCTGCATCTGTTGGACTGGATACTCACCACTGGACTTCATACAGACTGCAGAGCCTCCCCTGCCTATGGCCCCCTCCCCTGCACACCCACACCCATTCCCACTCTGTCTGGGTGGGAACAGACCCAAGCCAGGCTGGCAGGCAGGCTCCTTTGTACAGTTCTTATAATAAACCTTCCCCGCCCACCCCCCTCCCCGGGTGCCTCTCATGTGCAGGCTTCTTCCTTCTGCACCTCCTTGTGTGGACGTTGACAGGGTCTGAGGGCTGCTAGAAGCAAGAAGGGCTGGTGGGGATTGGAGCCAAATGGGGAAGACTTGGGGGACCTCAGGGTGGGTAGAGGGCAAGATAAGGAGGGCCCCAACTCCCTTTCTGGCCCAGTCCAGCTCTCTCCTGCCCCCCCCTCCAAAAGGAGACTTGGGTTTTGAAAATTAATAAAGGGAAGCCTCACTAAAACGGAGTTGGGAGGTTCAGCTGGGGGAGCTGTCAGGCTCCACCGCTCCTCATCAATTGCAGACCCAAGAGGAGGAGGTGGACCTTGCAGTGGCTACCACTTTACTATCTGGCAGGGAGAGGAAAGGCTTTCCTCCTGCCCTGGCAACAGCCCAGCCAATGAGAGACACTCAGAACTCAGCCAATGAGAAGCCACCATACTCCCTACTCCCACTTTCCTCCAATAGACTTTGCGTTTACAACAGTCTTCCCAAAGTCCCCCTTTCCTCTATAAAGGAGCCGGTTCTCCCCTTCGTGGCGGTGCCTCTAGTTTTGCCTAGCTTGCTTCTTTGGTCTTGCAATTCTCTGCTCTTCCCGAATTAACCCGTCTTTTGCCGGTAAGATAAGTGGCAGTTTTATTTTTAAGGTTACAGCTCCAACCTCTTAGCTGGAGTCCAAGACGCCAGGTGAGGTTAGGGGTCGTGGCCCCCTCCCCAACGGGCAGTGCCACGCTCCCCCCCCCCCCCTCCATGATGGTGCCCAGGAAATGGCGTTGGGACCCAGTGGCCCCAGCACCTCCTCTCTAAAAGCCTCCTTCGCTTCTCTGCGTCCCCCAGGGGCCTCGAGGTGCCTAAGGGACACCCCTCCTCACAGATACTGTCCCCCTAAGGACCCTACCTCTGGCCTCTGACCTCAGAGAGCCCAGGGTCCCGTGGACCTGTGACAATGAGTAGTATGATGTCGTGAGCTAAGTCCACAGTCCTGGTGGGTGAAATAGCTTTATGTATACTTTTGTTTTCTACAGCTTGATTTCTGACTCCCAGGGCTGTATTTGTCCAAACTAGGAAACACTTCGTCCTATACAAGATTTCTACACCCTCTTTTCCTGGCTCATAGCACCTGTGCGGGCGCGGGAGGGCCACCACAGGCTACCCTGACGTCCTTCAGCCATATTCCTGAGGCCCCTTCCCTCCTTGCTGTTCTCTATGCGTGGGGAGAGGGATCCAGCATCCCTGCAGGGTTCTGAGCTCTCCCACTGGGGTGCTGACCTCCCTCCCTGGGGCGGGGGGCTCCTTCTCATTCTGTTGCTCCACACTGCGCCTGGGGCTTCTCCAGCTCCAAGGACAGGAGAGCTTGCAGGGTGCCCTGGCCCACCCTTCCCCTGAGCCTTGACTAGTGCAGGAAGAGAGGCAAAATACTAGATGAAAAACAAAAGCCAATATTTCAAAATCATCCCCTCCATCAGCTATCAGCTGGCCCCAGTGCCTTTGCCAATGCCCCCGGGGTGGGGTGGGACCACTCCTCACTGAGAACCACCAGGTAACTTGGGGCGGCTTTCTGGCTGCTGCACTACAGGGCCAGGAATCAAGCCTACCTCCTTCTTAGCCAGCGGGCCTCCACCCTCCGCCACAGAACAGCAAGCCCAGCAGGGCCAGGCAGAGTGGATTGGGGGAGGGGCGGAGGTCTGAGCCCCTCCTTCCAAACTGAGGTTCTGCCCTCTCCCACCCTCCCCTGGGGTGCTGGGGGTTCCTGACCTCCTGCTTCCTCAAACTCCTAAGCCCCTTGTCCCCTCTCCCTCCACCCCCATCTCTTGTCTTGAAAGCTGCCTTCCTGGAAAGGGGAGGTGGAGGCTGCCAAATGTTGGGGTGTGCAGCCCAGGGTAGCCGGGGGCAGAGGCGGGAGCGGGCTTATGGGGCCTCCTGTTCCAGGAAAGAAAAGGCGTCACAACCCGAGACAGAACTCTGTGCTATTGTCACCGGAGAAGGAACAGCACAGCCCCGGCTGTGACAAATAACCCTGCAGGCGGTGGGGGCCCCACTGCTTCCACCCACTCCTGAAAATGGATCCCTGCCAGGCATGAATGGGAATGAAGTCCAAAGACCACATCTGCATGCCTGCCCACAGGGGATGTGGGTGTGTGGGTGTGTTTGGAAGATGCCATCTGCCCCCCAACCTCCGTGCCCCCTGTAGTCACCCTGGGCCCCGGGCCCAGCTCCTGAGCAGGACCCACACCACGCAGCCGAGGCAACACATCGTGTGAGCATACACGTGCGTGGGCGCGCGCGCACACACACAGACGTGTGTGCCCCAAGTCTTCCCCAATTATCTTCCCAACTTTGGGGGGACACTAGCTCCAAAGCTAACCAAGGTCTCCATCATGAGGAAGTACTTTGCTAAAGGAAGAAACCCCTGGATTTTCCCCCCATTCCTCTGGGGGTTCTCCTATCACCCCCCAACCCCAGCACAAGGGGCCTGTAGTCCCCAGGCTGACCTCAGGTGATGTTTATATTCCTGGGCTGTTTGTTCTGTGAACTGAACATCTGACGCCTTTTCAGAGAAATGTTTTTTTTTTTTTTTTTCATTTGGAACATCTGGAAACAGCAAGAACATCTGGGACTGCCAGGAACGAGCTGTTCCTTGGGTGAAACCTAAACCCTCCTGTCACTGTTTTCTATAGCTCTGGTCCTGGCCCGCACTCCTTGGCGGTGGCCCCTACCATCCAGGTGAGGCCTGTGTCCACAAGGATTGAGGGGGTACCACCCAGACCCCTGCCTTTCTCATTGCCAACCCTGGCATGGAGCAGGTCCACGTCTCTCTAAACCCAAACAGACCCACCACTAATGTAGGCTGTTTGAAAAATGGAGGGTGGCAGGGAGAACGAGATATAGGCAGAAGACACATAGGATTCAGCATCCTTCTTGCCCTCCTGGGAGTTGGGAGAAAAGAGGGATTGAGGGGACAAGAGAGAAAAAGGGGGAAACATAAAACTCAGAGTGGGCTTGGCTGTGGGGCTGAGGTATGCAAGCCTGCCATGTGTGGTTGTGCAGGTTGTGCACTGCACAAGGGCAGCCCTGACAACCGCCCCCCCCTGGCCCGGCCAAAGGTGCAAAAGTTATGTCTGACTCAGGGACACAGACAGGAACTCAGACAAGTTTCTGGACGCTATGATTCCATCCACTGCTCTACTGACTGGCAAGATAAAGCCAGAGAGCTTTTGAGTGTCAGAACCTGGAGGTTTCCCCGCACTAGGCTCCTGTCCCCTACCCAAGACCTGGGAGCTATGGACAACTCCCTGGAAGTCCCCTGATTCCTGAGTGGTGGGTTTTTTCTAAGCTGTCTCTACCTAAGTCCACCCCCTTTGGCAGCTTCTAGCAAATTCTCTCACCAAGTGAGGGAGGGAGGCCTCTTGCCAGGGTCTGGCCAAGTAGCTGCCACATCTGGCTCTTGCTCAAGAACTTCTGTGGCTCCCGGCCTCCACAGGGACAAATCATCAAGCCCCAACATGGCTGCCTGCGCTCCAGCCAAGAGGCTGCCCGCTGGGCCCCTCCAGGTGCCAGGCCTGGGCCCAGTATAAGTACCCCCACCATCCCCAGCACCCCTGCACCACCCTTCCTTGGTGCCTCTCTTCCTGCAGAGTGCAAGCCGGCCCAGAGCCGAGGAGCTGGGCTCGCATTCACCCCCAGGACCCGGGTGTCTTCAGCTAAGGGCCTGGGAACCTGGACTGCGCCATGGAAGCCTGGGGACCCCAGGACAGGACCGTCAGTGGGGTGGGGGTGCGGGGAGGGGAGCACAAGATGCCCTCGGATGACCCAGTGGCCCTTGCCTCCCAGAGTCATCCACTGTGGTGCCCTGTGAGCCTTAGCTGCACAGCTGACGAGAGAGCCCGCCCTCCCCAGGGTCCCAGGAGAGCTGGTGCCTCCCCTGGGTCCCAATTTGCATGGCAGGAAGGGGCCTGGTGGGGAAGAGGCAGGGAGGGGACGGGCTGCAGCCCAGGCAGTTACACGTTTCCCCCCAGGAGCCTCTGTCCTAGCCACCAGCTTGGGGTCCAGGACGGAGCGGTGAGCATGGCCGGGCTGCTGCGCCCTGCGCCTGGCACCTGGCTGGTGCTGTTGCTACTTTCAGGTACGCCGCCCCCCTGAAGCGGGCCCCCACCCCACCCCCGGGGGCTGTTCGGCCTTTCTGTTCTGTGTCCCCCTCTCTCCAGCCCCCGCCTTCTGTCTCTCCCACTTTCTGCCTCCTGTCTCCCTCGGACCGCCCTGGGGCCTGGGTCTGTGGGTGTCACCCCGCTCAGTAGCTCTGGGCTGTGGGGCCCCGGCCCCTCTTCTGCTTAGAGGGTGTCCGGCTGAGCTGGGGGCGAGGGGCTGGTGTCTAGGACGGGGACGGAAGAAAGGAGTATGGTTTACCCCAGTCCCTCGGGGGCTATGTGTGTGTGTGTGTGTGTGTGTGTGTGTGTGGTGGGGGGGGCGGGGGACACGGGAGAGAGGCTGCCCCCAACCAGACCCTGGGATGTGCATGTTCCAGAAATGGTCCCCTGGTCTGGAAGACAGTTGTGACCTTCCTCCCATCTCATCCCGGTGTCTGCTCAAGGCCAGCCGACAGGCCCAAGGCAGGAGGGGGACTGGGAGGTGGATTTCTGGTGACTCTTCCCCACTCCAGTCTCTCCAGAGCAGTGCCAGGGAGGGCTGAGGTCTCTTGACCTTGATGTCCCTGGAGGAGGAAGTGGGTCTAGGAATGTAGGGGCCGCAGGGGTGGGGCAGCCAGTTTCCAGTGGAGAGCCCTGGCCCAGTCCCGCCTACTTCCTCCCACCCAGCAGGTGTGCCTGCAGCCAAAACAGAAGACAAGCACCCGGATCCCAAAGGTCAGCAACTTCCCCTGCCCCTTCTGGGGGCAAGTATGTGTGTGTCCAATGCTGGTCCTGGTCCCAGGGGCTGTCCCATGGTGGCCCCTGTGCTCTTGTTCCCCCGGATGTCCCCAGCCAGGACACCCATCTCTAGGCTACCTTAGGGTCTCCATCTCAGAGGCCTGGTTCCGAGGCCCCCCCCCAGCACCCCTCCTGCCAGCTGTCACCCTCATTAGACATAAGCGCTCCAGTCCCAGCAACTAAGGGGTGTGGCTCAACCCGGGGTGGGAGGGGGGAAGCCAGAGGGAATTGCACCGAGGACTCAGGCTGGGTCTGTCTAGCTGGGTCAGACTCAGCCTCGGAAGGAGCCTGTAACCCTAGGGGCTCCGACAGGCCACAGGGCCTCAGAGATTCCCAGGGGTCTCTCACTGGGAATGCTGGGAACGATGCAGGAAGGGGGCTTCTTGGAGCAGGTGGGTGGGAAGAGCTCGCCAAGCTGAGAAAGAAGGTTTAGGAATCAAAAAGTGGGAGCACCAGGCCAGGTGGGAGGCTGCCCTATGGGCAGAGGCCCCAGTGGGTGAGGCCTAGATCACGCTGCTGTATGGGCATGGAAAGGAATTGGAAGGTTCCAGAGGCCTTTTACAGGAAAATCAAATGTTGGGGTGGGGGCAGTCGGCAAGGGGCGGGACACAGTGGTTTGGCCTGCGGCCACTCATGGGGCTCAGCTCCCACACACCTCTGCCTCATGACTGTCCCATGCCCAGGAGCAAGGACAGACGAAGGGGGCAGAGCTGGGGTAGCGGCACGAGGGGAGGGGCCCACGGCGGGGCAGGCAGTCAGGAAGATGCTCCGCGGGATGCTGATCCCGGCCTTGGCGCCCACAGGAAGCGCTTGCTCCAGCATCTGGCAGAACCCACGCTTCATAGCCCGGAAAAGGGGCGCCACAGTGGAAATCAGGTGCCACACAAAGGAGTTGGGAACCGTGAGCTGGCTCTGGAAGCAGAAGATGGAGTTGGAGCCCAAGCCGCTGCTGGACGAGGGCCGCATCCTACAGAGCCAGAACGGCTCCATCTTCACCCTCACCATCAAAGGCATCCAGTTCCAGGACAACGGCATCTACTTCTGCCAACAGAAGTGCCCGGAGGGGTCCCTCAGCAAGGGCTGCGGGACTGAGCTGCGAGTCATGGGTGGGTTTGGGACCTGCCTTCCAGCCGGGCTGGGGGGCAAGGGTGACGGGGCCACGGAGCCTTTGTAGAGCCATCTGCACCCCACCCGGCCCAGCTTGCCGCCTGAGGGGGGGGCCACACTGTGAAGGTGGCCGCGGCCGTAGATGGCCCAGGAGAGCCGCTGAGGAGGTCCGGAGGGGCGCAGGCCCGGAGGGGGCCCCCAGCCTCACCGCCCCTCGCCGCCTCCCCACAGGGTTAAGCACCTTGGCACAGCTGAAGCGAAGGAACACACTAAAAGATGGCATCATCATGATCCAGACCCTGCTCATCATCCTTTTCATCATCGTGCCCATCTTCCTGCTGTTGGACAAGGTGACCGCGGCAGCCAGCGAGGCGGCCATGGGGCAGGCCAGATGGGGGCAGGGTCTCCATCTCCCCGGCCCCAGAGCCCACCCATTGACTCACCTATGCAGTCTCTCCTTCATCCATTCAGTTGTTCTGAGTGCTCCTCACCCCCTGACGCCTGACCCCTTGCCCCCAATCCCTCTCCCCGGCCCAGTCTCCCCGGCGCTCCCCAGCCTGGCCCAGCAGTGGATGGGGTGGCGGGAGCTAACACTCTGCTCTCCATCCCCTGCCCCGCCAGGATGACAGCAAGGCTGGGATGGATGAAGATCACACCTACGAGGTAAGGAAGAGGGGGGCCCCACAGCGCTGAGGGCTGTGGGGTGGTCGGCGGCTATCCGCTGGTGTGGTCAGAGAGGAGCCAAGGCCTGAGCGCCATCCCGTGTCTCCAGGGCCTGAACATCGACCAGACGGCCACCTATGAGGACATAGTGACTCTGCGGACAGGAGAGGTGAAGTGGTCAGTCGGGGAGCACCCAGGTCAAGAGTGAGGGGCCGGCCCTCCCCATGCCCCTGGGCCCAGCCAGCCGGGCCCTCATTGGCTGTGTGAGAGCCGCCTCCAGCTCCCAGCTCATCCCCACTTCCCTGGACCTCGGTCAGCCTCTGAAGCTGGCCCTCCACATCTGCCTGCCGCCCCCCCCGGCCCCTGGTCCCCAGCTCTTGGCGCAGAGACTGGAGTGGAAGGGCTGCAGGGCAGGGCAGTGATTTGGAGTGGGGACTTCTCTGGGGATAGACTGGACCCAGACTTCTGGGGGTGCTATGTGGGGATCCAGCCCATGTTCGGGACGGGGAAGGCAGAGGCTTGTCTGGAACCTGCAAAGGGACTCAAGCAGACCAGCTTCCTGCAGAGCCCGGGAAAAGCCGTGGTCCATCCCACTTGGCCACAGATGGGCCGCAGAGGGCTACATGCCTCTCCCACCCTCTCCCACCCTCTTCCACCCTCTCCCACCCTCTCTCATCCTCTCCCACCCCAGGGGGCTCCTAGCCTTGATCCCATTCTCCCATGGAATAAACAGTGTGTCGAGAAACCACACACAGGCTTGTGACATCTATGGGTATGGGGTGGGTCAGAGTATCTCTCTGGGCACAAATGTTTGGACCTCTGTGGGCCCGGAGGGTGTGGGAGAGGATCACTGCCATGGATCTCATGGGCTTCTCCTGGGCTCACTAGGGCTTCTCTCTGAAAGCCTGGCTGGGATCTGTGGTTACGCCCTTCGGGTTTTCCCTGGCTGGGCCCAGATCAGAGAAAGGCTGGTAGCCCTTTTTAGCAGGAAGCCTTCATCCTGCATTCCCTTTAGCCCACAAGCAGTACTTGGGTCCTGCTCTGTAGGGCAGGGGTCTCAGCCTTGAAGGAGCTTGCCCTTGCCCACCCATTCCCAATCCTTCTGTCCCTGAAGGCCCTCCATCTGCAAGAAGCCCTCCCAAATATCCCCAGTCCCTGCCCAAGCCCCATTCCTGCCTTGTGCTGCCCATGCTGGCCTTTGTCTCCAGTTAAACTACTCCCCACCATGCCTGACCCAGAGCCAAGCAAGAAAGAGATTCCTAAAGAAGGAGGCTTTGCGGTGGTGAAGTTTGGGGGTCCTTAGGTGACTCCCTTCAGCCTTTCCCAGCACCACATTGGAGGCCCCCTAGAGCCCCAACATCCCCACAAAATGATCCCTAGGGCCCTACAAATTAGGCCCCAGTGTGCCGGCTGCAGGAGGGACAGGAGCAGTTCCCAGCTGGGAGCTTAAGGGCAATGAACCTCCGTGTGCAAAGCCAGGCCTCGCTCCACTTCCTATGGACCTTGGGGGGGGGGGGGCGCCCTGAAACACCTCTTTGCCACTCATGCTCTAGATTCAGGCCAGAGAAATCCCTGCCCCCAGGGAAGGGCCAATTTAACTGGAGAAGCAAGACCAGCGTGTGGGGACCAGTAAGAACAGCCACCAGTTGTTACCAGCATCCCCGCTGGACCAGCAGGTGGGGTGGGGCAGGGGGCTAAGCTTCCTGCGCCTGGGGTTTCCAACAGTCCATGTGTGCGTGGCTCAGTGGCGCTCACCGGGAGCCAGGCTGGGCAGGCCAGGCAGGGCCCGCTCCCTCCGTGGCCTCCGTGGCCTCCGGGTGGCCCTGAGGAAACTGGTTTGTTTTGGCATCTGCCTCCACTGAGCTGGAGCCCTTCCTCTCCTGCTGCTTTGCATAGTGGCGCTAATTCTGTCCTCCTACCTCCGCCAGGGACCCTAGCAGCCGGGCTGGGGGTGGGAGGGTGTCTTCACTTCTCCCCCCAGCAGGGTCTCCCCTGACCTGGGGCTGCCCTGAGTCTAGAGAAGCCCTGGCTTTACCAAAAGACTAATACTTTTGGATCACTGAGTTTTCCTAGCGCTTCGCAGTGCTGTTGGCCGAGACTTACTTGAGCCGCAAGCCCTGCCTCCTACCCTGGACACCCCTAGAGGGTATTTGCCCTCATGGTCATGATGTAGAAGCCCTCCCTGGTCTGTTTGTCTTTTTTTTTCCTTTGTTTTTGTTTTTGTTTTTCTGTTTTAGGGGCTTATGCTCTGGTTATTGTCCTATCTATATTAGGGGCCCCTGGCCCCCAGAACTGACTGAGGCAATGCCGATGAAACTGCGTGATGCTGGTGGGGGTGATGAAAGTCTCAGGTCTCAGTTGCTTTATCTGTAGAATGGGAATCATAAAAACTTGTCTGAGGGAAGGGAGTTGAACCAGATGCTGTTCTTTTTCTTTTTTTGCCATACAGTAACATTGACTTTGTTTTCTTTCAGTATACAGTCTGATGAATTTTAGCACATGTGCAGATTTATATACCCCCCCCACCAAAATCAGGATACAGAACATGAACCAAAATCTTTTATTGGGCCCCTAAAATACTTACATATTGAGCACCTCTGAAATGCCAATAAAACTGTATCGAACAGCCCCATATTCATGTACATAATCTTGCATAAGCCCCAGCATAACCCTGGAAGGGGGCAGCATCATCCCCATTTGATAAATGAGCAAATCAAGGCTCAGGAAGATAACAATGGGTCAAAGTCATAGCTTCTGGGGGATTGGACGCCTGCTGATGCCAAACCCAGCATTCTTCCCGGTACCTCGCCTCTGCCTCCCTCGGAGGACTCTGCAGCATGGAGACATTGAGGAGGAAGTAAAGAAGGAGGAGAACCAGGGAGGAGAGAATCCTGGGACAACACTGGCCATCTGCAAACATTTCCCATTGTTCCCAAGTCCCAACACACAAGGACACGAGTCCCAGCCTGGCTGGAGTTCGCGCCACGGGGCCATCCTTCTAGGGGTCCCGCTCTGGCCAACTCCCCCAGGCCTCCCCTTCCACAGAACACAGCCCTGAGGTGCCTTGGTGGGCACATGCCCCACTGCCCACTGGGGGAATCCAACCGGGTCCCTCGGGGCCCTGCTGTAAGCATAGGCTGGTTCCTTCTTTGTTCTAGCTTGACTTCCGGCCCCTTCGATGCAGGTGCTGCCAGGCCTGGGGTGCTCTCTGACCTGAGGGTTTGGGTGTTTTTTCCAGCAGAATCAGAGGTGACAGAAAAACAAAACAAAATGTCAAAAGCTGCCACTGTGTGGGTGTCACTGGTAGGTAGTGTTTGTCCCTTAGCAGGTGTCTGAGTCTTCTGCGAAGGGGCCGCAAAAGGCCCTCTTGGAACACAGGGTTTGGGATTCCCAGTTCTGTCTGCGAGCGTTCTGCTCTTTAGATGACCCTCAGGGCCGGATTCAGAGCCCACATCTGTGAAATTCCTGGGTGAGTCCGGCTCTCCACGGTGCTCCTGGTTCCGGCACCCTCAGAATCTGCCGGTGACTCAGCTGCAAACAAAAAAAAAAAACCACACCTTCTACTTGGGATACCTCAGCGACCTCTCCAAGTCCAAAGCCTCTACCTAGAAACTTAGATGACTCCACAGCACACAAAGATTAACTAGCGTTCAATCCTGAGTTCAAAGTGTAGTTTGTTAAAGTACATTTAGATGGATCCTAGTGCGTTTCTTAAATTAAAAAAAAATAAATAAAGACCTCTTTCTCTCCAACTGAACACCACTTTCTCTGGTGGTGAAAGCAGGGGGGAGGGGGGCGGTGCCAGACACCTCGGGAGGTCCCGCTTAGGGCTCAGGTTCTGCAAGTCATGAGTCCGTGTAGAATATTTGTGATCAGCATCTGCATACTGCCTTGTCTATTTTTTTTTTTCATTTAAATTTTTTTCATGCACGTAGTGCCGTGTATCGCAAGATCTTGTACTTTTTATGGTTTTTTGGGGGGTACTTCTCATTTTAAATTCATTCTCTGAGAAGGACATGGAGACACGAGGTGGCCTACCTTATCATTTCCGGGTGGGTGGGTATTTGAGTTCTTCCCTTGGCATCGTCCTCGCATTTGCTCACCCCACCTAGCACGTGCTGGTTGAGTTCCTGGCTCTGGGACTGGGCCTGCTGTCTGTCCCCCACTCTTCCAAGGCTTTGCTCTCACCTCTCTATCTTAGCTGTTTCTTTCATGGCATTTTTGGCAACGTGAAATTTCCTTGTATATTTTGCCATTATGTATTTGTTTGCTCTTGTCTCTCTTCCCCGTAGACCGTAAGCTCCAGCAGAGAAAAGATGGTGTCTTTTTCATCTGGGTATGCCCATCTGCCGGGTACGATATCCGGCACGTAGAAAGAGCAATGACTACTTCTAGAACCAGTTAATGCATGAAAAAGAGAATGAGTGAATGAATGAATCGATGAAAGGCTTGAATCCAGCCTCGAAGGGTTTACAGTCCCACAAGGGGCATAAAATGTCCATAAATAAGCACAGAATTAGGTAAAAGGAGTCAGAGGTGATTTCCAATAAAGGGCACCAATCAGAAAAGCACCCCAGACTTCCCACAGCTGCTGGACACACCTGGGTACTCACTACTTCTTTTTCTTTTTCTTTTTTTTAAAGATTTTATTTATTTATTTATTTGAGAGAGAAAGAGAGAGACAGAGAGCAGGAGGAGGGGCAGAGGGAGAAGCAGACTCCTCGCTGAGAGGGAAGCCCCACTGACGGGGGTCTCAATCCCAGGACCCCAGGATCATGACCTGAGCCGAAGGCAGCCACCCAACCGACTGAGCCACCCAGGTGCCCCTCACTACTTCTTTATCCATGGGACTGTCTCCCTGGGGAATAATCCCCAAAGTGGAAATTAATAGGTCCAGTTATGGAGGCTGTTATGCACTTGTAGATGGTTCAGAGATTCTCAGCCAGGGTAAACAACACCCTTATCAACCCACAGGAGTGCCTACCCCTATGCTACCCCCCACCCCCAAGCCCTCCAAGGCCCTTCCTCCCTGCTTGAGCCCTGTGGCAAACCCAAGGGTCCAAAGAGATAAAGGAAGTGAAAACATGATGCACACTGAAACGTGCAATTCACATGTGAAGGATGATGTGATTTGGTTCATTAAATAGGGTTACATCGGGTTGTTTTTTCTGCAGCTTTTCTTGGTGTCCGTGGACCTCATTCTGGGGTGAAGCTCCTTCCGTTCAATTCCCCCCAGCTTCACTGAACATCTGAGTGGGGATTTGACCCTCCTCTGCTAGCTTTGTGCTGAGGAAAGTTCTGTCCATGCCCAACAGCGCCACTGTCTTTCCCGGATGAGGGTTCTAAAGAGTTCCATGTGGTGGGAAGATGGGGGCCTTGGGCAGCTATCACTTAGGAGCCAAGAGACTGTGGGCAAACTACTTTATTTCTTTGAGTCTGAGTGTCCTCCTCTGAAATGGGCCTCCCACCCCAATCAGCCGGGACGGAGCCTCGCACGTGGTGGGCACTCAGAAATGTTGATCTCCTTCCCCACCTCCCCTGACGAAGCCTTTGGGAACCCCCACATAACATTCTCTAGAGACCTTGACCCAGTGCTGGATGATTGACGTGGTGCTCGGACTCCTACTGGAAGCAAAGGGGAGGCGGAGTTACATCCCAGGGATAATCCTGGGGCCTGAGGAAGCTGAGACCCCTCAGGCCTCAAGGAAGACAGCACAGAGTTCGTGGTGGGAAATGTGAGCCTCAAATGACCAAGGTGGGGGAAGTGGGAAGAACGGTTACCAGTCTCTCTGAGGCTGGCCCTAGGGCTGTGGTAAGTACGACTCCAAAATAAGTCGGCCCCAAACCCCGCGGATTGAACCTCAGAGGGGTTCCTGAAGCCTGAAAGAGGCCACTTTCTGATCAAGAGCAGATCCATGAGCTTCCACAATAGGTACAGAAAACCCCAGATTTCAAATCTGAAAATATGAAGGGCTTCCAAACACACTGAACTTCATGGATTCCAAGATGAGGGGCAATTCATCTCGAGTCTTTTGAGGCTGACCCCAGAGATGCTAATCACAGCCTCTTCCTACCGGCCACCATACGGAGGCCATGGTTTGACAATCTCTGAACCTGGAGAAGCCAGGGGTCTGGCCCTTTGGTGCCCCAAGAAAGGGTGGATGACTCGCCAGCACCAGAGGGAAAATCCCAAGTCTACCTCCACACCCTTCCATTCTTGCTGCTACCATGGTAACCCTAAAGGGGTATCCTCAGGGACCTCCAGAGTCCCGTGAGCCGATCTAGTTCTGGGGTCAGTGGAAGTGGGTTTGGTGAGGAGAGAAGAGCCCCTCCCCTGATCTGGCCAGTTCCATCTGTTCTTGGCAGTACCCTGCCTATGGGGAACCTCAGCCACACTTCCCCTGTGCTCACCTTGCGTGGTTCTCAAGCAGTCCCCAACTTGGGCTCCTGTACCCTCAATCCTAGGGGAGGCCTGACGCTTCACCCGTGGTCCACAGTTCACATACAAGTCCCCCCACCATGAGCTAGGAACTGGTCATGAAGGGTTCCACATCAGTCCTCCTCCACAGGGTGGAAAGAGGGGGGCGGGGAGGTAGAAGGCTGTGTGGGCCTCAGAGAGCTTCCTCCATTTTGCTCCTGGCCCCTCCTCTGTGGTAGAGCTGCAGGGAAGAGAGGAAAGTCTTCCCCACGCTCCCCTTTTCCTCAGGCCTCCATCTTTAATGATAGCCCACTCTGATCCTCCCTCAGCCCTCCCTGGGGAACAGCTCCATGGGTCCAGTGCCTTCCCCAACAGATAGTGAATCAGGGCACAGTTGGGCAATGATTCCAGAATGATGGGAGAAAAGGAAGCTGTATCCTAAAAGTGGGAGGTGGCAAGACGCCAGTACTCCTGTCCTGGACCACGAGGGTGTGACTTTTCAACGTTGGTTGTCAACACCATAACCAATGACCTCTAGAAGGGTTTGCTGGTTCATTTGTTTGTTTTCCCACAGGGCAAGTGCTAAATGTTCTCAGACTCAAGGGGTGGAAGGTTTACACGGAGGGGAATGTGTTCTTTCCTGCTCTTAGCCCTGGGGGTGATCTGTTGCTGGTGGCCTGCAGATGCCACAATGTCCCCAAGCCTGGGCACCAGGAGGCTGGAGGGCGGCTGTCCTACCCAAGCCTTCCCGGCCCCCGCCTTGCAGGGCTACCTGATCTCCGACGTGCACCCTGTGTCTCTGGGCCAGTCTCGCCTCGGAAATGAGGAACAAAAGTCTGCCTCGTAGGGGAGGACAAAATGAGGCAAAGGGACCCTCGTGATGAGGGGGCAACACAAAATCCCTGTGTTGAGGGGGATTTAGAAGATGAAATGACCGAGTGGCCCACCCACTCTGCTCGGGAGAAAGAGTCTGGGATGATCAACAGGGGAAGAGCAGGGTTTTGGAGGTCAGCTTCAGCCGAGGTAGCTGGCGCGAGCAAGCCTCTCTGAGCCTCGGTCAGCTCCTCTGTAAAATGGGGAGTAATAATACTGCCTTCACGAGATGGTTGTGGGGGTCAAACGTGTCACAACGTGACGAGCTCTGTACGAATATTTAAAGGGGAAGAAAGACTGGGAGGAGACTAGGGTGACTGGAGAGAGCATCTGTGGGGGTGCTGTACCCGGAGTTCCAGTGCTGGGGACGAGACCCAAGCCCTCAAGGCCTCTTCCAATCTTGAGATCGTCTGGCGGTGCCTGGGCTGGGGGGGCGGGGGGAAGCACTTGGGGCCTGGGTCTTTTCACTTCTCTCCTTGGTTTGCATCTCTGTAGCAGGTCCGAGGAGCAGGGGGGATGCCTCCAGTTTGGGTCCTTTGCCCCAGCCACCTGGGGGTGCCCCCACATCAGGGAAAAGGGGGGGAGTTGGTGGGGAGTGGACAGTGTGGAGCTGGGGCCCCCTGGAGGTCAGCGTTCAGCACCAGCTGCCTCAGGCCCGACCAGGTGGTGGGATGGCAGGAAAGGGTGGGGGATGGTGACAGCAGCAGAAGCGGAATCTGGGGCTGAATTGTGCCCAGAAACCTCAGGATCCATGGCTGTTCTGGGCTCCCTTTCCCTAGACACACATTCTCTCTGGTGGACAGAGGGGAGCCGTGCGGGGCGGAGGATCGGGAACAGAGGGCGAGGAAAGGTGGCGCAGCCCTCCCAGCACAGCCGACCTGACACAGCCCCGCTTTGGGGGACCGGTTTGGGTCCTCCTCACCTGGGCGGACCACCCCATGACGGTACCCGAGCAGAGCGCGCCTGCCACCTCCCCCTTGAAATGAGGACCGATTGGGTGGTCTCTCAAGCTGAGACCCTGTGTGCAGGGCCGGTGACATCGGAGAGGGGAAGATGGCAGGGAAGGCCTGGGGGACATGACCCCAAGAAGAGCGGGAACAGGACAGGAGGGAGGAGGCTCTAAATTATCCATCAGTACAGACCAGCCAGTGGCCCGATGCATAAATGTATAGAGAAAATAGGGGGGGCGGAGGGGGAGAGAGAGAAGGGACCAGGGTATAAAAAGGGCCCACGAGGGACCAATTCCAGGATCCCAGCACCCAGCTCCCCAAAGCGCTCAAGGTCCTGTGGACAGCTCACCCGGCTGCGATGGCTGTAGGTAAGTCCCCTCGGGCTGGGCGAGGCGGGGGCCCTGCCAATGGATGGGGGCGCTAAGCCTGGGCTCTGGGGCTGCTGCAGGGGAGCACAGAGGTCTGTGCCCGGACGTTTGGCCAAGCGTTACATGTTCTCAGTCCTGAGGCGGGGGCAGGGGAAGGGCTGGGAAGAAACAGGCCTCTCTCCATCTGGGCCCCAGCCTTGCCCTCTATGTCCCTGTGTGTCCCTGTGTGTCCCTGTGTAGGCCCTCAGAACTCTGTGCTCCTGGCCTTCACCCTGCTCTGCCTGCCCTGGCCTCAGGAGGTGGGCGCCTTCCCGGCCATGCCCTTGTCCAGCCTGTTTGCCAACGCCGTGCTTCGGGCCCAGCACCTGCACCAGCTGGCCGCCGACACCTACAAAGAGTTTGTAAGCGTCCCAGGAATGGGTGCTGGGGGGGGTGCAGGAAGGGGTGAGGAGTTCAGGGTGATTTCATCAAAGCGAAGAGGCTGTCTGCTGAGCACAGCCTGAGGGGCTTCCGAGTCAAGCAGTGGGGCGGCCCTGGGCGGGTGTCCTTGTTGCAGGAGCGTGCGTACATCCCCGAGGGCCAGAGGTATTCCATCCAGAATGCGCAGGCCGCCTTCTGCTTCTCGGAGACCATCCCGGCCCCCACGGGCAAGGACGAGGCCCAGCAGAGATCCGTGAGTAGGCCAGGGCGGGCCGGCCCAGGGGCAGGGGCCTCCCTCCTTCCAAGAAGGCGGCCCCTCCTCTCCACAGGAGTCGGGCCCCTGGGGCGGGAGGGGCGCAGGGTGGCAGGGTGGCAGCGGGAGGCCCCCAGGCCCCCAGGCCCCCAGGCCGGTGCGCCCACCGCCCCCTCCGCCCGCAGGACATGGAGCTGCTCCGCTTCTCGCTGCTGCTCATCCAGTCGTGGCTCGGGCCCGTGCAGTTCCTCAGCAGGGTCTTCACCAACAGCCTGGTGTTTGGCACCTCGGACCGAGTCTACGAGAAGCTGAAGGACCTGGAGGAAGGCATCCAAGCGCTGATGCGGGTGGGGATGGCGCCCTGGGTCCCCTCCTGGGGGGCCGTGCCCGCCCTCTGCTGGGCCTGGTGGCCCCGCTGGCTCAGACGAGGGGTGGGGGGCTTCCAGGGGCGACGGTGCCCCTTCCTTTATAGTCAGCAGTCAGGCCTTGACCCCTGAGAGCGCTTCCTCGGTCCCCCCACCCCCCGTGAATCCTCCGTTCCCTTCCCTGAGCCCGGAGGGGAGGGCCGCACCCGCAGGGACCGGGAGGAGCAGCGGCCGAGGCCTGCGTCTCTCTCTCCCTCCCCGCCTTTTGCAGGAGCTGGAAGACGGCAGCCCCCGGGCCGGGCAGATCCTGAAGCAAACGTACGACAAGTTTGACACAAACCTGCGCAGTGACGACGCGCTGCTCAAGAACTACGGGCTGCTCTCCTGCTTCAAGAAGGACCTGCACAAGGCCGAGACGTACCTGCGGGTCATGAAGTGCCGCCGCTTCGTGGAAAGCAGCTGTGCCTTTTAGTGGCCGGGCCTCCCTTTCACCCCCTCCCCTGAGCCTCCCCCCACCCTGGAAAGGGCCACTCCCTGTCCACTGTGCTTTCCTAATAAAATAAAGTTGCATCACAGCATCTGAGTAGGTCTCATGCTGTTATGCGGGGCGAGGGCCAGGCCGGGAAGACCACCGCGGGCATCCCGTGGGATCTGCTGGGAAGGGTAACTGACACGATTCTTCCTGGGCTAGAAAGGAACGGACACACTCACTCCTGTCTGTCGCTCATCAAGTCCCCTGCCCAGGCCCCGGGTCGCAGCTCTCTGGGCAGCCGTAGGTCAGGCGCACCCCCATGAAGTCTCTGGAGGTGTTCCTTCCTCCCCCATGGGCCCCACAGCACCAAATCTAGCCCCCAAGAGCGGGAAGAAGTGGAAAGCAAGACAAGCTAGTGAGTACAGAAGCCAAATGCCCCAACATGGGAGAAAACAATGAGAGAGATCAGAATTACTTTTGTGCAGAAAGTACACATTAGACGCGCCTGCTTTTGGAAAACAGGAACGATGCAAAAGGCTTTGGGACAAACAGACCCAGAATATTGGGGATCTGAACGGTCGCAAGGGAAGTGGAGGAAAGACACTAAATCGGGGTTGCAAATTCAGCACCAGCAGGTGCCAGGTAGATAATTAGGAAAGTAAGGAGGGCTGGGCGTGAAGGGATAAGTCCTGACTGACACGCCGCTTCCTCATCCGGGGTACAACCCAGAACATGGGGGCCAGAGTAACCTGGAGAACTCAGGCCTTGGCGCCATTCAGGACCACAGGGCAGGGCTTTCAAACCTCCTGATTTTTAAGACACGCAGGACATCCAGACTTTCACGTGAAATCTGATTTTTAAACATTGGTGACTAATTCACATTGAAAACATTTTAAAAAATATTGTACTTCTTTATTTATTTTAGAGAGAGAGAGAGAGCGAAAGTGGGGGAAGGAGCACAGAGAGAGACAGGATGGGGGAAAGCTCTCAAGCGGACTGGGCACTGAGCCCGAAGCCTGACGCGGGGCTCGATCTCACGGCCCTGAGATCATGACCTGAGCCGAAACTAAGAGTTGGACGCTTAACCCAATGAGCCACCTAGGCGCGCCCATATCGCAAACATTTTTAAGGTCAAAAATGAACCCAAACGCATTTGCTCTTCGAGTTGTCAGTGAGTGATTTGTTCTAAGGGCAGTGGATTGGAATAACTTGTGAGGGAAAGAATCAGAAATATTTGGACTTGAATTTAGGCTCATGAGTAGATTACTTAACCTCTCCGGGACCCAGTTTCCTCACCCATAAAATGAGATGATAACATATCGCCTTGCAAGGCTAATGTCAGGATTAGATAAAATGGTGTTTCCGAGGTGTTTGACCCATTACAGCCCTCAAGAAATTGCAGCTCTTTTGCACTGAATTTTGGAGCGTCCCGTGTTTTCTGATGGAATGTTTAAATATTTGTTATTAAATCAAATTCTGTTTTGCTAATCGCTTCTCAATTGTTTCTTTCTTATTTCCACATAAACTTACAAGGGCAGTGGTTAACACTGTAGAATGAAGTCTTTGGTCACCCAAGCACCTTCGCTAAGTAGTGACCTATAAATCAATACTTAGATGCTCAGAGTAACTCTATTATCCAAACATGATTTTACAGAATCGATGATTCTTTTATAATACAAAAGTCAGTGTCCTAATTAATCTTGCAAAGTTCAAATTTGTATATGCTGTGATGAATTTTCTTTAAAACAAGACCCACCTGTATTCATTTTGGATACTTGACATTTAGTAAGTTCTTGGGGAGTGGTTGAGAGCTGGGATAATCAGAACCCAGAGCTCCATTTCTTAGCTCAGAAACCATTCGCCTGCCGTAGATCATTCTTTTAGTGTCCGGCTTAAAATCATGGACTTTGGGGGTTAGAAGGGGCTCATGGGTCATCCTAATTCATTCTAATTTAGGAGTCTTACTCCATAGCATCGCCTAGAGATAGCACTCACTGTGTAGCACTAGTATGAGGGAGTTACTATTTCGCAAGGCAGCTCGCTCTATTACACCGCTCTGGTTTCAGAGAAGTATTTCTTACATTAAGCTGAAAAGCAATATTCCTGTATTATCCCTCATTGGATCTTAGAATTATTTGGAAAGTTCATATTCTTCAGAAGTTGAGGTAATGAGCATAAATAGAAGGATGTCTTAGCTTGGATAAGTGTTTTAGAAGGAAACGTGACCATTCTTTAAAAAGTACGGTGTTTGTTGAATGAATGTGGCAGAAGTGTGCCTTCGGAGCGGTGTTAACAGCTGCTAGGGAGAGGGTTCTACAGTGGGCTTGTCATGACAGCAGTAGCCTGCAGGGGGAGCCACAGGCCAGGGAGCATCCGCTCAGCTCCTTCTGGGTTTAGCAGAATCCACTCCACCAAAGCTTGTTGAGAAATTCAAAGATACTGGTTGATTTTGCAAAATTTTAGAATTTAAAAAGACCTTAAAGACCATCTCCCCTAAACTTTTTGATTTGACCAATGTTATTCTGCCTAAAAAGACCTTAAAGACCATCTCCCCTAAACTTTTTGATTTGACCAATGTTATTCTGCCTTTCAGCTTTTCAATTAAGCAGTGGAGACCACGCTCCATTGCAAATTAGAAACACCTGAAATGTTTTCTTTTTTTTTTTTTAAGATTTTTATTTATTTATTTGACAGAGAAAGACACAGCGAGAGAGGGAACACAAGCAGGGGGAGTGGGAGAGGAAGAAGCAGACTCCCTGCGGAGCAGGAAGCCCGATGCGGGACTCGATCCAGGGACTCCAGGATCATGACCTGAGCCGAAGGCAGTCGCTTAACCAACTGAGCCACCCAGGCGCCCCCCTGAAATGTTTTCTAAACAACTCTGGCAGTAGCCTCCACTCTCTGCAGTTCTGATTTCATTGGTCTGGAAGGGATCCAGGAAGGAGTCATTTTAAAAACTCCCCAGGTGAGTCTAATGTACAAACAAAGTTGAGAACCAGTAAGTTAGGGACCACAAAGATGAGATATCCGGGTCCACCGGCGATGAAGACCTGGGTCAGTTGTGGCTCTGTCTGTTTCTAATTCTAAACAGTCCTCTAAAAATGTTCTAATAAGCCAGTAACAAAAGACAAGTATTGTATGATTTCTCTCTATGAGGTACTTAGCGTAGTTAAATTGATGAAGACAAGAAAGTGGAATGGTTGGTTACCAGGGCTGGGGGAAGAGGGAATGAGTTGTTGAATGGGTGGAATATCAGTTTTGCAAAATGAAGAGTTCTGGAGACCGGTTGCACAGTGTGAATGTACTTGACACTTAAAAGTACTTAAAATGGTTAAGATGGGGGGTGCCCGTCTGGCTCAGTCGGTAGAGCATGGGACTCTTGATCTCGGGGTTGTGAGTTTGAGGCCCATGTTGGGTGTAGAGATTATTTAAAAATAAAATGCTTTTAAAAAAAAAAGATTAAGATGGTAAATTTTATGTTATGTATATTTTACCACAACTTTAAAAAAATTTTTTAAATTTCTAATGAAAAATCTTCCCAAAGGTGAGATTGGTGAGATTTGCCGAAGAAAGAGTTCAATAGCCAGAGCTCAGGTAATCTTGAACCCCCCTGGAATAACGTTTTTCGGACTCCATGTAATCTTTTAAATTTACTCTAACCTCAAATGACCTAAATTTACTCTAATCCGAATTTCTGTGAAAATTAATAAAAAGAAACCTAGTTTAGAATGGAGTGGGGAGGCCAGCAGGGGGAGCTCTCATGCCCTGCCACTTGGCGATTGCAGACCCAACAGGAAGAGATGGACCTTGCAGATACCACTTTACTATCAGGCAACTAGAGGCAAGACTTTTCTCCGCCCCAGCAACAGCCCAGCCAATGAGAGACACTCACAACTCAGCCAATGAGAAGCCCCCATACTTCCAACTCCCACTTTACTCCAATGGACTTTTTGTTTACAACAGTCTCCCCAACGTCCCCCCTTCCTCTATAGAAAAGGTGTCCTCTCCTTTGCCCTGCGGACTTGCCTATGGTTTTGGGGTAGCGTAGTTCCCCTAAATTGTGATTCTTCGTTATTCCCATATAAGCGCGTTTTTGCTGGTAAAATAACTGGCATTTTGTTTTTAAGGTTAACCTTAGTGATCATGAGTGGGATGCAGAGAAGCGCCCCAACAATTCTGGGGCTGGGGAGCAAACAGGCGCTGGTACCCGCAGAGCCAGCCGGGCGCACGGACTCCTCCAGGACCTTGGCGTTGAGGGTAAGTTTTCTCCTGGATTTTGAGCTCTGCTCTGTGTTTGAGCTCTCCAGTCTTTATTCCGGATGTGTTTTCAGATCTCGTTTTTTTCTGAGAGTGTTCGCTTGGCCTTCCGTCTGACTCTTGTTCTGAACCGAACTGTTCCTTTTGGATTGGGCTGCCCTTCGGTCTGACTCCCATTTGGAACCAGACTGCTCCTGGTGGAACCGGGGCTGTTGAAAGTGTGTTGGCCTTTGGTGTGGCAGAAATCAGACTCACCACAGCAGAGTCGTATCGTTTGTTCCTCTCGGCCCAGCTACCATCCTCTTTATGAGCAACATCTGCAGGTGATACTGGCCGAATCCACAGTGCACCTCCCAGCAGGATTCAAATAGATCCCTCAAAATCTCTTCTCAGAATGAATCGGTACCGTATAAAGAAGCCCTTCAAGGCATCAAGGCTATAATAGAAGATTGCAAGGCTCGGAGCCTCATTATTCCCTGCACTCGTGCCTATAATACCACTGTTTTACCGGTGAGGAAGCCCCAGTAGCTCCTCAGCTCACAACTCAGGATGGGGGTTTGTCCCCGACCTCTGAGCAATAACAACATTGTTATCCCTTGGCACCTGTTGTTCCTAAGCCCCATATGCTACGGACATCCAGTCCCACTGAAGGCAAATTTTTTTTTTTAAGATTTTATTTATTTGACAGAGAGAGAGTACAGATAGGCAGAGCGGGGGGGGGGGGGGGGGGCAGAGGGAGAAGGAGAAACAGGCTCTCCGCAGAGCAGGGAGCCGACGCAGGTCTCGATCCCAGGACCCTGGGATCATGACCTAAGCCGAAGACAGCCGCTTAATAGACTGAGCCACCCAGGCGCCCCTGAAGGCAAATTTTTCACTGTATTTGATCTATGCAGTGCATTTTTACCATCCCGTTTGATAAAGATAGTGCCTTTTTGTTTTCACTTGGGAAGAATGGAAATGCACCTGGACAGTAAGCTCCAGGGTTGCATACACAGTCCTTTTTACTTTTCACCAACCTTAAAAGCTGATTTGGGTGATAGAAAGTTTTCTGCAGGCTCTATTTTGTTACAATTTGTATATGATTTACTTCTCTGCTCCCTTTCTCAAACCTCTTCACAGGAGACAGCATCCACCTGTTAAATTTTGGCCTTAAAGGGACATAAGGTCTCCAAAAAAAAAAAAAAAAAAAAAGCCATTTGCTCAAACTGAGATGCGATACTTAGGGCATCTAATCTTGAAACAAGGACTACATTTAGACCCAGACAAAACCCCTCACGACTGCTTAACACTGACAGATAACCTTTTGACCCTCCCCCATGGAAATATACAGGAAACACCTCTAACCAATGCAGATTTTTCATGCTTTACTGATATTTCTTTTTTTTTTTTTTTAAGATTTATTTATTTCAGAGAGAGAAAGTACACGTGAGCACAAGTTGGGGGGAGGGCAGGGGCAGAGAGAGAGGGAGAGAAGGTCCCAAGTAGACTCCATGCTAAGTGCAGAGCCTGATGTGGGGCTCGATCCCACGACACCAAGATCATGACCCGAGCTGAAATCATGAGTCAGACGCTTAACCAACTGTGCCACCCAGATGCCCCTTACTGATGGTTCTTATTTAAAGGATGGTAAATATTGTGCTGAGTATGCTATAGCAATTCCTTTTGAAGTCGTTGAGACAGGAGCTTTACCTTTACAATTCAGCCTTACTCCAGCTTGTAACTTAGCTGAGGATAAAATCGTTACCATTTACACTGATAGGCGGTATGCTTTGGGGGTAGCTCATGACTTTGGAATGTTATGGAAACAGCAAGGTGTCTTTACCTCCAATGGGAATAAAATTAAAAATGGCTTCTATGTCCAAAAATTTTTAGATGCCATACTTTGCTGGCTGCTCTGGCTATTACTAAGGGTCCTGGGCATTCTAGACTCAACTCGCTGGAGGCCAAAGTAAACCACTTCACTTATATTTCTGCCAGAAACAGTGCTCCCAAGGAAACAAAAAGCTAAACCTCTGTCATGTTCCAAAGTGATGTTCTCCCAAATGATAACTTGGAAAAATTGACCAGAGATACCGAACAATTGGCCCCAGAGAGGGAAAAACACTATTGGAAATCTAGTCATTGTTGACTCAATAAAAAGGGGGACTTCTGGTTTGGACCAAATAACAATCCAGCCCTACCAGAAATTCTAAATTTTCCATTCCTTAGCGCTGTACATGCATTAAACATTGGTCCACTGAGAAATAATAGCATTCACGCACCAATATTGGTGGGGAAATATCAACAAGGTCACAAAAAGTACCTTCCTCTCTTGTCCCACCTGTCTAAAGTATAATCCAGGGAAACCTGTTTGTACAAATGGATTTGATACAGCTTCCCCTTCTCGTGGATATAAATGTTTTAGCCATGGTTTGTATGTTTCTCACTGGCACGATGCTTTCTCTTGTAGACAGGCCAATGCTGCTTCTGTGGCTAAAATTCCATTAGAAAAAAATATCCCTACCTGGGGAACCGCTCTCATGCTGCATAGTGATCAGAGAACCCATTTTGCCAGTCAGGTGCTCCAACGAGTCTGTGCCATTTGCTGGTTTCACAGCACTTTTCATTGTGCATACCATCCTGAGTTCTCCGGGTTCGTTGAACAGACTAATGGCACCGTTAAGACTCAACTGGCAAAATTTTAAGAAATCCTTCAAATACACTGGCCAAAAGCACTGCCGTTAGTCCTAAATCTCAGATCTACCCTGGAACTCGTAGACTCTCACCGTTTGAGGTAGTCCCAGTACGTCCGATACCCTTGGCCCCTGCCTCCGCTGACCCCCAGTTGACAAAAGAAGATACACTTCAGTATTGCAAGGGCCTAACTGCTTCGTTAAAATAACCATGCTTTGGTACAGCTGTCTTTTCATGGTCCATTCCTGGGAGATGATAATCTTAAGCCTCACACCTTGCAACCTAGAGATTTATTTCATCTGTTGGAAAAGACACCTCCGGAAAGGCTCTCTTCAACCTCGCTGGAAAAGACTTTATCAGGAACTTCTAAACAACCCTTATGCCACCAAACTCCAGAGCATAGCCTCTTGAATTCACGTGACACATCTAAAGAAAGCACCAAACCCTGACTGGACCTGCATGCCCTCTGGTGACCTGAAGGTAAGATTGCCCAGAATCGAAGCAGGTGGCATCTGATGGGACCACTTTTCCAAGATGTCAGGGCAGGCCTGTAGACGTTTTTCTCACTGTTGCTTCTTTTTTGTGTGTGTGGAAAGATGATGCCCTTGTCTGCATTTTCTAAGTCCGTGCGAAAGGGGGAAACCTCTTTTGATTATGGGCTTTTGGAAACAGCCTCATGATGATCCCAGCACAAATTAATCTTACACTTGTTTTTTCTGAAGGATTAGAAGGTTCAGAATTCACAAAGGCTTCTTTCATCTGAACTGTTAACTGAATTTAGACTCTTAGCCAAATTCATGGTCTCTGAACTTCATGGTCTTTGCAACCTTAGAGGCTGTATTATCAATAACACGTTTGTTTCAAACAGTTCTTTTGAGATAACAATACTGTTTTTTGTTTTTTTGTTTTTTTAAAGATTTTATTTATTTATTTGAGAGAGAGAGAATGAGAGACAGAGAGCATGAGAGGGGGGAGGGTCAGAGGGAGAAGCAGACTTCCCGCCGAGCAGGGAGCCCGATGCGGGACTCGATCCCGGGACTCCAGGATCATGACCTGAGCCGAAGGCAGTCACCCAACCAACTGAGCCACCCAGGCGCCCCAACAATACCGTTTTTAAACAGCTTTCAAAGTTTGCTGTTTTGCAAAAAGTTCATCAGCTGTTGCTCCATGCTTCTACCTGCACTGTCTCTTCCCCACCGCCCTGGGTTAATTCTCTCCGTGAGCTCTTGCAGAATCCACGATTCCTCTTTCATGGTTGCTTTAGGTGGAGACTTTGCCTTCACAGGGAGAACCTTTCTCCCCTAGGTCTGAATAAGTGCAAATAAATTTCTCAGTTAGCTACTTTCAGACCTAGAGTCCTGGTTTAGAACCATCATATGATGTGGAATTGTTAATGTTACTTTTTCTGTTTTGTATCATTATTTTGAGTTTTGTATTTTGTTGCCTATCAGACTTTTAAAAGCAATGTACCCAGTAAGGTGATGCTGGCTCAACCCTTGGGGATGATCTCCAGTGCTTACAGTCTTGATAAATCTGGACGACAGGTGGGAAGTACCTGAGAGCTCTCCCTCTGAACCTTCCTTGTTACTCAAATGTGGCTTGAGTGGTTTCCAACTGCTAGGCACTTTCCCGCCAACTTAGAACATGACAACCGGGAAGGCCCTTCGTGGTACTGAGGGACAAAACCATGAAATGTGGAGAACCTGACTCTTGATCAGTGATGCTTTCAAAGAAAGATCTTGATCAAAAAGGGGAAATGTGAAAACTAATCAAAGAAAATCTTGTTTAGAAAGGAACTGGGAGACCGGCAGGGGGAGCGCTCATATCCTACCACCTGACGATGGCAGAGCCAACAGGAGACACACCGTGCACCTGGATATTGCTTTACCAACCGCTGAGGAAGAAAGGCTTTTCTCCTCCCCCAGCAACAGCCCAGCCAATGAGAAGCCACCATACTTCCAGCTCACACTCTACTCCAATGGGCCTTTTGTTTAGAACAGTCTTCCCAACGTCCCCCTTTCCTCTATAAAGTAACTGGTCCTCTCCTCTGTTCTACAGACTTGCCTAGGGTTTGGTACATGTAGCTTGCTTGTCCTGGGTTGCAATTCTCTGCTGTTCTCCAATAAACCTATTTTTGCTGTTAATATAACTGGCAGTTTTATTTTTAAGGTGAACACTCACATCAGCATTGCTGAAACACATATATTGTTTTGATACTTTATACACATTTGAGAACAAAACTGACACTTTCCCCTTTCTTCACAAGTCCTCAGAATGACAGGACCTGGTCATCTGGGTCAAACAAACATGACACTTTGCCTCGCAGCTTTAATTCAGGAGGCCCCAGCAAACATGAGAAATACTTCAACTAATACCAATATTAGGGTCATCAACTCCTCCCCATCTGCATGAGACGACTAATTTTAGCATCTCAGAACACCTCAGCTCAGCGCAAACTGGTACAACTGGTCATCCTACTAGTAGTCCTACATCGTAGGGCACAAAAAAGGGGAAAAGTAGAGAAAGGAAAAGGGAAAGGAATAGAAGAGAGAACACAATGGAAAAGAGAAAGGTGTCCGTGGGGTATGTGACTTTTGATGGCCCTCCTTGGCTGCCATGGGTTTCTGACCCTTGCTTTGAGTTTATGGTGATTACGGGTATGACTAGCACCAGCATTATTAGTGTAGTAAGAACTGATACTGTGTACACATGCACAACACCATGCTAGTGTCTTTTATAAGTACTATGTCATTTCTTTCCAACTATAATCCTGTAATAGGTAACTAGTATTATTATCCCTATAGTAAGAAGGCCCCACTGAAGAATTAACTTAGTTTCTCTCAGGTCTATAAAGACACCAGAAAGTCAACTTGACTTTCTTAAGAGGATCAATTTATGGAGTATTAAAGGTAGCTCTCATTCCCTGAAGATAATCAGGGTAGCTGCAGTTAAGTGTGAGCTAATTGTTCAGAAAAAGAGTATATGCAAACCTTTTAGGGGTGGGGCTCCCTGAAGACAAGGCAGCCACCCTCAGAAGAATGGGCAGAGACCAGCTTTATTATTCTGGAAAAGAGATGTAATGAGATCCTTTGTACTTTAAGAATTCACTAGGAGGGGCTGCCTGCCCCCTGGTTGTGTGGATCCCTGGGGAAGGAAAGAGAGGGAACAGATGTTCCAAGTCTACACAGGGAAAGGCCTACCAAAATCCGAAGAGCCTTACTAGACGGCTAATCTAAAGTAGTGAGGTCTGTAACCCTGGAAATTCATGCAAGGAATCACCCCTAGCTAGACCAAGCCCGAGGAAACGAATTATCCTCCCTGAAAGCTCCATGGCAGCGGACCCGGGAACCTGGATCGGGGGAAGCACGAGGTTTTATGGCCTGTGTAGGACTGTCAACAGTGACACCAAGTGGCAGTGAGAAGCAAAGGCAGGAGCCTCTAGGCTCTCCCTGGCACCTCCACTGTGCCTCAGGGTATGAGGGCCTTGAGGTGGGGTTTGCTCTGTGGGGTAACTACAGACCTGATGCAGCTGATCCCAAGACACTGAAAATGGCTGGAGATTCCTGGATTAGGCTGCTCTGTACTCTTTTCTTTTAAACCCACTTCCTTATTTCCCTAAGTGCTGAATTCAGAAAAGTGAGTAATTTTCTCACATGATGAGAGAGCAATGGCTATTGTATTTAGTGGAAAAATTGAGGCTGAGGTCATTTGATGCAAGGCAGGGGTGATGCTGTTCTGAAGATCAAACAAGGTATTTCAGTCTCCTCCCAGGAAGCCTCCCTTGATCCTGAGTTAGGCGTTTTCATAAGACCTGTGCTTTCCCTGTTATGGGAGTTAAGGTACAATTGTGATTTCCTGTTGACTTGCTCTGGATTCCCTCGTTGACCAGAAGCTTGTAGAAGGCAGGGACACTGTTTTGTTCACCACTGTATCCCTACTGCCTTGTATGTTTTGAAATCAAGGGTTATTTTTATACCTGATCCATAACCCAGACTCAGGTTAAGGTCTGAAAAGAATGAGTTTTTTTCACTTTGGTGCCTGATGCTGTATTCCTTCTCATCATGTCTACAATTTGGAAGGCTGCAGACCTCTATCTGGAGGTCTCAACTTTAGTTTTAAGGGCAGGTCAAACAGGCTGCTGCCCTGAGCTAACGCACCACCTGCCCTGGGCTAGTTGTTCGCGCTACCAGCTTAACATTCTTTTCTTAGAAACTGTACTCAAAATGCAACCACGTGGCTTAATAAGAGTTTTCCAAAATGACACAGAAGAGAAATACTTTCAGATATCGTAAAATCACTTTTATTTTTTTACTATATACAACATTTCAGTGACCCATACATGACTGATTTGGGGGAAAAGATCTGGTTTTATGACTCCTCATATCTTCTGTATGGGTGAATATATATTTTCCAAAGAACAGAGAAGGAAGCTGAATCATAAGATCTATGGTAAACATTGTCACAGGAGGAGTTGTTCTGAAGCTTAAAGGACATAGTTTGCAGACATATGAAAATAAATACTTCTTTATGGAAAGGGAGAATAAACACTGGAACTCTAAACTAAGAGCCTGCGTAGATTAAAAAATTAGTATGTCAGATGTGAACTCACAGATGATTACTTTATAGTTGATTATGAAAAGGAATTCATAGATGTTTGGCGCCCATAACCTGTGAGGCCAGTTTAATGGAAGAACTCTAATGTCCACTTCAGGGACAGAACATGGGGTTAGGGAAGCTGCTTGTCTGACCCAATATGGAATTTATGACTTTTACACTCCTCCAAGGCACACAATAGGTGGTTAGTGAGTTGAAGCCTAACCACCCACGGACCCTTAATGGTGTTATCAAATTCAGCTCTGGGAGCCAGCACTCCAAAACCTCAGGTTAGGGGAGCAGGGGAATGTGTAGGCAGGAATAAGCTTCTGATTCCTATCTCTTTGGTATTCACTCCCTTTGAAGTCCTGTCTGTGGACTAAGAAACTGGTTCCCACCTACTCATAAGGAAACCAAGAGAAATGAGTTGCATTTCTGAGATCTTTTCTTACTATCTCTTTAGTCTGATGTTTGGGAGCAAAGGTAGGGATCTTTTTTGAGTCTAAGAGCGAGTGGACTGATTAAGCACACAGTAAGGAGCAAGAGGCCCTCTCATCAGCTGGACACTGTGAGTGAAATTCCCAGTGACTAGAGTGACTTCAGAGGAGCTGAGCTTGCGGATGATGAGATACAAGGGACGCGGGGTCTGAAACACCTGTTTTATGGGACTGCAGAACACAAAGGGTAATGTCTCCTCCTTTCTCCTCCCCCCCCCCTTTCCTCCCTTAGGAAACCCCAGTAGTAGAGGTTGCCTTCAACCAAATAGCTGTTTCCATTTAACAATTATGTGCATTGCACTTTTCTGCTTGCTGAACAGCAAACTGGCTTTTCTCCTCTTTTGTTCTTCTCTTTCTGCCTATAGGGCAATTTCCGCCTCTCTATTTTGCAAGGCCGGTAGTTCAGATACAGTGCTATGGTGATTACACCCACTCCAAGGGCGACAATAACGATGACGAAGATGGTGGAGCTGATTCCTTCATCCAGTCCTGCCCAAGCACAGAAGACAAATTTCGGGAGGGTTACAGGGCAGAGAGAGTCCCTGCCTCTCCCAGCCTACCACACTCACCTCTCAGTTTCACCCTCCCTCCGCCCACTGGAAGTTTTCTTCTTTCCAGGTTTGGATAAGAATCCCAAACCCCTGGGGGATTTCCGTCCTGGGCCTGGCAGCAGGGGAGAGCCACAGTCACCTTGAACGATGACAGCAATGTCTTTGCTGACGGAGCCCAGCTGGTTAGTGGCTGTGCAGCAGTAGGTTCCCGTGTGGTTCTGGGTTGCCTTCTGTGGCACCTCAAGGTGGAAGATCACTCCATTCCAGGTACACACCAAGGTTGGAGTTGGGTTTCCCTTTGGGACGCATGCAAGCATCTGCTCTGTCCCTTTGACCCACGTCTGGTTGCCAGGGCAGTCAGATTCCTCTAACCGAGGCTTGTCTGGAAGACAGTCCCCCAGAGAACTGAGCTCAGTGTGCCACATTCCTTCCTCACCCAGAGGCTCAGCTCCCCCTCCTCCCCTAATCCAAATACTGTGTCCCTTTGACCCAACAGCTTTCCTTCCTGAGGGAAGGACCACTGTTCCCTGCTTTGGGCCATGTTTGTCTTTCCTTCCCTAGGGGCGAGGAGTCTGAGACACATCAAAGGCATTCTAATGGATTCAGACTAAATGATCTGGGTTGTTCTATCAATGGTGGCTTCCTACTTCCCATCTTTGCTTCTCAGTGAGTGAGGAGATGGGTAGGGACGACCCCAGAGATGAGAGATTTTCTACTTTTCCAAAATACAGATTCTTATATGAAAATTTCCCTCCTCAGCATAAACTCCCAACTATCACTTTCTGTGTCCTCAGCCATCAACCCTCAACTAACACCACTTGATCACCTTGTATTCTCTTTTCCATTCCCAGTTCCCCCTCATGTTTCTCCCAGCTCATTTTCCTGGGGCTAAGGTAAGCTTGGGAAGCTTTAATGTTATTTCCTTCTTTGATTTTTTTATTTTAATGAGAAAAATGTGGTAACTCTAATAATGAAGTTGCTGGCCAAGACCTCTGGAAATGAGAGACTAATAATAATCCTTGTTTGACCAGAAAGATCAGTCTTCTACTCACATAAGACATGGAGCTGCATTGCAGTGGTTTTGATCAACCGTTGACCCTGAAGCTCCAAAGAGGCCTCACAGGAGAAATTTCGGCCATTATCTTCCTCCCTGGTGGTAAGTAAAAGCCAGGCAGGCTCCCCAGGGGCAGGGAGGTCTGGGGCTCCCTTCAGCCGAAGAGTAGGGCTGGGTGATGTTAATACATGCCCTGAACAGGTCACATTAATGTCTGTCCCTGCCAATGGGTATAATTCTTCTATCTCCAGGATTGGTGGAGGGAAGCCTATAAGAAAAGGAAAAAGAGAACCAAACATATTTCTCAAAACTCACAGCCACTTCTGTACTCTTGCTGCTGAAGGTGTGGTATCTAGGCAGACAAGACAGGAAAGACTTTAGATACCCTCCTGCCTCTGTGCTGAATGGCAGGAGCAATGAGATTTGGGAATTTGAGAGCTCTTCTTACAACAAATGCAGGGTGCATACATTTGGCTATGCCTCTGTGGCAAGGACAGCAAGATGGCTTTTCATCTTACAGATTCTTCCTCTTTACCTCAAAAGTTGTTCTAGAAACAAGTTGAAGGACCCACAATCACTCTGTAAGTAGGATGGCCTAGGGAAACAGGGTGAAGGCCGAAGAGAACTACTGTCCCAATGCGTGTCTCCAACCTGCCTGCACTCATCAGAGAAAACTCACTTGAGAGTATACCTGGGAAAGGTTAGTAGGGATATTTACTGTCGAATCACCAAGACTTTACTGTGGAAGATTTCAGTGGCAGAGAAACCCGTTGCGGAAGGGAAGAGGCAGGTCACTTACTATAGACACGCACTGGCTCTCTTGTTTTCTGTTCCATTGGACCCAGAGATACAAGGCAAGACAGCTCCTGATCACCAGTCTCCATGGCCCGAACGGTGGCATTGGCCCATGCTGTGTCTCCTTTCCAGGAGACAAAAGGGCTCAGCTCCTGGTCTCCCAGGAACATGTGGAACATGACCTCTCTGGCTGGAAACACCCTAGACAACTCACAGCTCACAGCCTCTGCCATCCCAATCTCCAAAAGTGGGGAGACCCAGATTTTGGGGCTCTGAGAGAATTCTGCCAAGAAATGAAGAAAAGGAAAGAAAGGAGGAAAACCAGGATAAATCATGTGCTATGTAGAACTCCACAATGTAGGAAGGAAGTGTGGCTAAAAGCACTCTGTCCCCCAGGGTAAGTTTAAGGCCCAAGTAGAGGTAGAGCTCAATTACCCTCAAACCCTCATCTTAAACTTTGTGGGAACTTAGTCCCAAGGGCCAAGGTAAGACAAGGAAAATGAGCCTCAGGATCCTTCCACACCTGGGCTCTGACTCACCAAATATCCGGAGTACCTTGATGGCTGAACTACTGTGAAAGAGCCCTCCACCATGTGAACTCAAGTCCAGTTCTGCACGGCATGAGAAATTACACCTGTCATCTTCCCTTTGGGCTTTGACATTGATGGTGACCTCAGCTCTTTGGGAGGCCACAGCCAAGCTCATAAAGTTCCTTCTATGTAGTTCCTGGTTACCCTGGAGAAGGGTAAGGGTGAGGTTTTCCAGGGGTGCTACACTGGGCACATGGCACTTCACTGTAAAGGCTTCATCCATGGCTACCCATGCAGGCTGCAGCTCCAGGATCACCTGCTCTGGTGGCTCTTTAAGACAAAAAGGTGGGCTTGATGAGAGAAGGCTACTCACTTCTCCAGAAAGAAATGACACAGGAACAGGCAGCTTGTGATACAAGGTGACTGTTACCCTTGAACCGTCTGATCAGCAGTGTCAGCTTTCTGCCAACCCTGCCCTACATGGAACGAGTCAGTCTTCTGACTCGTCTGCTCATGAAAGGTGGCCAAAGTCACAGCCAAGAAATATGACTGCTGAGGGGGAGTCCCTTGGGTTGACTGTTGCTGCCATTCTGGAGAACTTTCTCTCTTCCAGAGGTGCTTCAGAGGGACGAGCAGCTTCTGAGGAGCTCCTCAGCATCACACAAAAACTACACCCTAGTCTACCAAGCTTTTACCCCACCGAGGTCACACTTACTCTTATGGCCGTATCCATGCTGGTGCTATTTTCCCACCTGTAAGACCTTCCTCACCCATCCCCATCACTTCAAATCCTTACCATTCTGCAGCAGGGAAGCTCAAGAGCCTCCTTTTCCATGGAGACTTCTCCAACTATCCCGGTCCATAAAGACCCTCCTTTCTCCAAACCCTATTTATTCTAAGAATTTGTGTCAAATAATTTAGCACTAATTGTATACTTTTTTGATCATTTATAAGCTAGCATTACTGGCATACGCCTTCTGTATCTGAACATATGCTCAAGCACAATGTCTGGATGCCCTCTGTGGTCTGCTCCTAATTTAAAATCCTACACCAAAGGGAAATAGAAGTAATTAGCCCTAGAATTCCTACAGTATAACAGAAATCTCTATTAAGGTCCTAATTCTCTCCCCTAAAAGAAATCTCTAATTTTTCCCTAAATAAGGCCTCGTCCTGTTCCTCTACTCTTCCCTTCCTCCTCAGCCCTACTCACGATACACAGTGATGCCAAGGCTTGTGTCCTTTTGGATCCCTGCACAAGAGAAGAAGCACTGCAGAAGAGAATTCTCTGTGACATCCTCCAGGAGAAACTCCTTCCACTGAGGTCCTTTGTCCACCTGGGTTTTCTTTAATAAAGTCTCAATTCCACTGGGTCCGGGGTCTGGACAGGTAGTGCTGCAGTTGACCATTAGAGAATGTCCAAGCTTTACCAGGGCCTGATCTGGCCAAACAGAAACCTCAAATGTCTCTTCAGTAGCCCCTGAAATGATCAACCACATAGGCCAAAGACTTTGGTGAGGAACACATGACCCAAATAAAATACAAAGCTGATTCTATTTGATGGTTAGAAATAGGAAACCTAGGGGCGTCTGGGTGGCTCAGTTGTTAAGCAACTGCCTTTGGCTCAGGTCATAATCCCAGGGTCCTGGGATTGAGCACCACATTGGGCTCCCTGCTCAGTGGGAAGCCTGCTTCTCCCTCTCCCTCTCCCCCTGCTTGTGTTCCCTCTCTCACTGTCTCTCTCTCTGCCAAATAAATAAATAAAATCTTACAAAAAAAAAAAAAAAAAAAGAAAGAAATAGGAAACTTAACCTGAAGAAAAAGTTACAAGGAACTAGACAAGAAAAAGACCCTTAATAAACAAATTAAAACCCTGATTCCACCACCATTCCCTCCACTCATCATCTTTCTAGGGATCTTGATTTCCCTAATAGTGTCATCTTGGAAACTATGGAGTTCTTAAAACTCATGCCCAGGAAACCATTCTCCTCCTGAGCTTCCAGAGGTCTTGGAAGCTCCCAGGATTGGCTGCTGAGGGCTCTCAAGGTCTTATCAGGCCCTGGAGAAAAGAGCTTTGTTACTTCTACCTCAAAGCAGTGTTTCTTTGAAATTATGGTCTAAGGACTGCCTTCACCAGAATCACCTGGGGTCCTTGTAAAACTGCAGATTCTAGCTTTACCTCAGACTGAATGATTAAGAACTTGTGAAAGTGGGACCTGGAAGTAATGCAAGTGAGCAGAACGAGCATTCCTGATGACCCATATGCATACCAAATCAGAAGAACCACTAGCCTGAAGGTGACTCCTAGGGTCATTCATTTCCCAGAGAGCTTTTCACCTCTTCTCAACATGAGACTATTCCTTTTTGCTTTGGTACTAAGGCAACAGATGTTTTTGGATGCTTAAGAGTTTAGTCTGTTAGGGAAATCTCAGGTGCAATGAGAGAGACATCAGGTAAATTTTAGATGCCTGACATAGGTGAGAGGCAGTCTTCTGAAAGCTTCCCTACAGGTCCCTTTTAGCTACTCCATGTCCACCATCTGCTTCGTCTCCCAAATACCAGTCCCATCTAGGAATACACAACTCATGAGGCCGAGTTACCTACTAAGGCTCCAGTTCCTTTCTTGCCATCCAGAGAACTCACTCCTCATAACTGAGCTATAGATAGGCCCTCTCCTATCGAGACCCTATTGTAGCTTTTCATGACATAGAAGGTGGCAACAATGAAGCAAAAATATTCTCAAGAGTGGAAAAATAAGACAGTCCTGGGGCAGCAGGGAGCCAAGGAGACAAGGCATATTTCTTAAGGAGAGTTCTCTCTAATGGTCTATTATCCTGTCCCTCAATTCGGGTTCCCCAATTATAAGCCAGAGATACCTACAGATTCTGTGTCCTAATGATCCCAAAATAGGAATCTCTCCCTAGGGTCCAGACAAGTGTCAATTTTTGCCCTGAAGTACTTCTTATCCTCTTTCTCCTTGGCCATCCATCTGCACCCGGGTACATACTGACTAAAGAAACTGTCCCCAAATAGCCTCACCTGGGAAAGGGATCAAGGCCAGCAGGGCCCAGACACGAAAGAGCAGCACTTCCATCCTTGTGAGAAGGGCCAAAAGCTGGAGAGAAAGGAGAAAACAATGCTGGAGAAAGTGATCAAAGAAAAGCAAAAGGATATAGAAAATTATTTCTTTGATATTATTAAAGGTCAGCCCCTTTCCTAAAACCTTGCATAGTCTGGAGAAATTGTAGCAAGAGTAACAGTGGTATGGTGTGGGTGTACTAAAAGGACATAGGAAAATAATAGAGGATATTAGATTGAGACTCTTGTAAAGCTTGTATTGCATTTATCTGTTTACCTATTTGCCTCCATCTATTTGATCAATAGAAGGCTGTTAGCATGAAAACAAAAAATGAAGTTTAGAGAGATGAGATCGGCCAATGTATATCTAGCATTGTTCAATGGAAAGTGACCCTGAATCTAGAAAACATGGTCGCTAGAGTCCCATTCTCTGATATAAGGGAGAAATGTTTTATCACGGCTCTCTCCTCATGACCTCTTTGAAATATCCCTCAAGACAATCCATCTCTTTCTGATCTGCCTCCATGTTCACCAAGCAACCTTTGGATTATTAATTTGGCTAAGTGTAAAGTGTCTACTTCTCTTTTCTCCACACCAAGTTTTTTTCTTTCAAAACCCCATTCAAGTTAATTTCTTCTAAGAAAGTTTCTTGACTAACCCTGTCCCACTTCACAATCCCTTACTTACTACACGTGGTACCTCCCTTTATGCCAAACACGATTTCTGAAGCTATGTATATTAAAATGCAATTCACTTTAGTGAATTATTTTTAATGATGAAATTATTACTATGCTAGGAGTTCCCTGAGGACAAGAGACTATAATTTATTTATCTTGCATCTCCACCTAGCACAGTGCCTGGCATGTTATGGGTATTCCATTAAATGAATGATTACCCTCTAATTCTGTATTTGAATGTTCATGCATTGGGTTTTACACAGGTGTACCTTTACGTGTATGCTGGTCTGAAAGAGGTTGTTTTCTTGGGGGGGGGTGTCTTTTTTTATACATGCATAATAGGCATATCAAGATTTATAATCCCAAGTGAATGTTACTCTTCAAATACTTTGGGAAAGCAATACATTTATTCCAGTAATGACACCATTATTCAAAACTTTTTTTGGAAGTGATTTAGAACTGGCTTTTAAGCTACATAAGAAATATCAGTCTCTTTCTTAAACTATTTTATTATTCTTTGAGCAAAAATGATATGACTCAGACACCTTATTCACCAGACTTAGCTCTGAGTCTCTTTCCAAGGAGGGTCTCCTATCATTGAAGATATTCTAAAGTTACCCTAGACTCTGAAGTTTTAAGAGTTTTAAGTAATAACAGCTCTGTTTGGAAAAGTATAAAAGCCCCGAGTGGAATTGCTTATATTCATACATTATTCCAGCAAACAATTATTGAGCATCTATAGTATTCCAGGCTTTTAGTGAGGTGCTGAAGTTACCAAGATTCATCCAATGACAGTAGGAATTCCTGGAAGTTACTAGGAAGGACAAATATAAATAAAAATAAGAATATTATGTCAAGTGTTATTTTAAAAATTCCCAGGGGGGAGGGAGTAAAGTGAGAATTAAATGACTTAATTCAAGCCAGTGTTTAGCTCAGTTCCTGCTAAGATTTCAATAAGTTAGTGTTGATGCTCATTGTGTCACTGTTGCTGATGCTGTCAATAATGACAAATTGATCAAGGAGCATTGAGGAGGAAATCATTACTTCTCTCTGAAGGAGTTGAGGTTTCTCAGAGACACCTCCTTTGAACTGGTTTTCTATTATGACTGGAAGTTTATTAAGGAATGAAGTGATATGGAGAAGAGGTCAGGCCAGACTTAACAGAAAATTCAAGAAGTTCAATATGGGTAGAGGGTAGCTTATAGGGAAAAGAATTTGGGTAAAGTTAAGAGAAGTAGGTATACAATTAAGTAGGCAAGTAGGAATTTACAGAGTTTTTAAAGCATGGGGGTGGGATGATCAGCTTTATTTTTCAAGATGACAACACTGGCAGTGTGTGGAAAAAAGAAAGATGACGAGAAGATTGGTGGCCATGAGATCTGTTAGAAGGCTACTACAGGGCGCCTGGGTGGCTCAGTTGGTTAAGCGACTGCCTTCGGCTCAGGTCATGGTCCTGGAGTCCCTGGATCGAGTCCCGCATTGGGCTCTCTGCTCGGCAGGGAGTCTGCTTCGTCCTCTGACCCTCCTCCCTCTCATGCTCTCTGTCTCTCATTCTCTCTCTCTCAAATAAATAAATAAAATCTTTAAAAAAAAGAAGAAGGCTACTACAGTAATCCAAGGGAGATATGAGAGGACCTGAAGGCAGTGATGGCTGCAAAATTTCTATACAGATGACGTTCAGGGGGTCTCAGTCTGGTTGGAAATAGAGGCTAGAGGTTGTGTTTACATAGTACACATACTGGATTTACTTAAAATGTATCTTACAGATCAATAAAAATAGCATTCGAAATATTTTTTCACATATTTAGAAAATATCAATTATTCATATCTAGTATTTTGAAAGTGGCATGGAAAAGGCGGAGGAAAATGGCATTCCCACTGTTTGAAGGGCATGTATAACATTCATTCAGCTATATAATTTTTTAAAAATATCAGTCACATTAACTTGGACACTGTAGAATTCCCATTTATTCTTGTATTTCTTGAGGTAAACTGCTCTCTTCCTAACACCCACTCCAAGGTAGGCACTCACGACTGATCTGTATCTCACTTCAATGACTCTTTCTCAATCACATCTTGTCTAACAGCTTTTAACATTAGTAACCATATACTATGTTCCAGGCTATGGAACTATGCTGAGGGGTTTACTTCAGTTATCTCATAACAATCCTATGATTATTGCTAGTTTTATAGATGAAGAGATGGAAGCTAAGAGAGGTAAAGTACCTTACCTCAAGTCACACAACTAATTAAGAGGTAAAGCCGCGATTCAAACCCAGACATCTTGACTACAGGGCAGTGCTTACTATTTCACTGCCTTTTTATATTCAGTGCATCTAGATGATCTGTGCTTTGATGGGGTCACAGTGCCACAAATAATACCCCATAGAGGTTAATCCAAGAGCTCCTTCTATTTTAGTCATCTCTCCTTAGCTTACTCCTGCTGCCTTTCTCTGCAAGCCTAATCTTGCTGTGAATGAATCTCATGATTATATTCTGCTCCTAGAGCCTTAGCTAAAAGGCTTCCCATCTTTGATGTCTACAAGCCAAGCCAGTTGGTTTTCCCTTGTGGTTGCCACTAGCATATGCCACACAGATGAAAGAAAATGGGGTGGGGAGAGTTGACTTTTTTGTTTTAATACTCCTACATTGACCATACCTTGTTCTGTGTTAAGTGCCCCAGTGCCCCTCCCCCCAACTCTACCCACAGCTCTACGCTTTCATCCCTGTTTTCACGTGGCATGTTATGATCAGGTACTGAAACGTGCACTTTTACATTCATTCCTTTTCTTAAGAGAGAAAGCAGCATCCCTAAGGGGAGATGATTTTTAAATCTTTTTTAAATTCCTTTGGCTTACTTGCTCCGTAGATGATATCCCCAAATTCCAGGTTTAAAGCGGCTGAAGTCCTAGACCTATAATCAGCCACTAAAGGGTTGCAGGGGAGAGCGCAGGCAGTTGGGCGAGGGCCACAAACACTGATCGGCTGCTGGGACTGCCCTGGCGCTGTAGCCAACCTGGACTTCCAGTCCAAGTCTGGGGCTCTTCCAGCGTTTCTGGCACTATCTTACACACATGTGAGTCCCACCCCACCCTCCGTGCTCTTTTCCCTCGAATTCCCTGGAATTCGCTTCCTGCTCTGGGGACACCCCCTTTCCCCCCGCCCCGGTTCAGGATACCTCGGCGAGGGGGGCCCAGCACCCCCTCCCTGCCTCCCACCCCCAGTGCCCAGGCCGCAGCCCGCGCTCCCGCTTTCTCGTCTCGCAGGCCGCTCTCACTCCCTTCTCAGGCCTGCTAGTCGACCCCCCCCGCCGGCTCTGTTCGCCCCGGGAGGGCAGGGCATCGCCAGCTCCAAGGGACGGAAGGACGAGGCGGATACAGTAGTTACAGATGTCGGAGGGCGGGCGGGCGCCCGGCGCTCGGACACGGCGCGCGAGGCCCGCTCCCGCTCGGAAGGAGCCTCCTGTCTCGCGTGCACACAGTGTGGCTCCCACGCTCTCGGCCCGACAGGCCCGGAGGCCTTTGACGGCAGACGATATTGAAAACATGAAAAACACGCGGGGAAAAGAAGTACTTCAGCGAGTGCTCCTCGCGGGTTTGCGGGCCGCTACCGCGTGAGAAGGCGAAGCCCGCCACACGAGGTCAGACCTCCGCAGACTTGACGGAAAAGCCGGGCGGAGACACCGGCACGAACCGAAGCACACAAAGCCAGACCTAAATCCTCACTGAGGGCCGCTGCTCGCTGCTCCGGTCACTCCTCGGGTGGCTCGACCGCCTCGCCTTCTCCGCTGCCTCGCCCGCGCCGCTCTCAGAAACCCGGCACGCGCTCAGACCGTTTGGGAGGCACCGCCAGGAGGGGGCGCGCGAGGGAGCGCCTGGCGGGAGGATTTCCTGATCTGCCTAGAAACTCGTGACGTCTACGCAGAAACTTAGCAAGGGTTGGCTGGGACAGGTGGGGGCGGGCCAGGAAGCTAAAACCACAGGAGGGGTTTGCGGGGAAGATACGGGTAGAGAAGCCTGTATCTTGCTTGGTAGAGAGCGCATGTTTGACCCAAGATAATAGCTACCCGGCGAAACAAAGTGAAAAGAAAGAGAAAGGGTTATTGTAGCAAGTAATGGCACTATAAGAAAAACAAAGGGTGGTGCGCCCCTGTGCCTGTTTGTCATGTGGTACGGCCTGAACACGTGAGGCGCCGCGCGCGGGAAAGGGCTGCGCGCGCAGGGGTCGCGCAGCTTCTTGGGTGTCGGATCTCGGTGCCTCCCTCGGTTGGCGAGTGAGGATCTAGCTGGCGTGGGCGCCTGGGTGGCTCAGTCGTTAAGCGTCTGCCTTCGGCTCAGGTCATGATCCCAGGGTCCTGGGATCGAGTCCTGCATCGGGCTCCCTGCTCGGCAGGAGGCCTGTTTATCCCTCTCCCACTCCCCCTGCTTGTGTTCCTGCTCTCGCTCTCTCTCTGTCAAATAAATAAATAAAATCTTAAAAAAAAAAAAAAAGAATCTATCTGGCGTCACTACGGGTTCTTCCTGGGTGACCTGGGAAATGGGTTCCACGGGACTTTTTGGCAATATCCGAAAAGACCTTTTTGTGCCCCGCCCCCCCTTTCTCCAAATACAAATAACACTCTTGAGTGAACGAGCATTCCCTTCCTCACTTCCTACTAAACGTGCCCGCGCTCTCGCTCCCGCGCCCAGGAACTATCAATAAGCCGTAAAAATGGGGATGAGTAAATCCTCTGTTGCATCTCTCCACCCGAGACCCTTTTCCTCCGCTTTTATGTCAGACGTCTTCCGAGGCTCGTTTCTCAAGAACACTCTCCTGCGTCCAAATTGGGCCGTTCTCAGGGGCGCCCTGCGGTGTCCTTGGCTCTCCCGCAGTCCTTGTCCGATCGTGAGCCATGGGCTGAGTTCCTTGGTGCAGTGAACTTTGAGGATTTGGGAGTTTGTTTTCCGGGGACCAATTACAACGTGCAGTCCCTGTCTCATTTACTTAACTCCTTTGAGGGAGGCACTACTAGCAACTCCATTTTATGGATGAAGGCTTATTTCTTTGGTATTATGAGTGAGCGGCGTCTTGTCCAAGAAGGGCAGCCGCCTTTCGTGTGCCCTAGTTGTACCAACGCTTTGCCTCCTTCCATACTGACAGTTTGAGGGAGAATGTCCCGAGAAATAGAAGCTCTGGGGCCAGACAAGCCTGTCTATGAATTCCTCTTCGATGTCTTACTAGCTTTGGGACTATGGGGAAATGACATAACTTCTAGTTCCTCTACTGTCAAAAGGAATGACAATTGGTTTATGTATGTGAAAGTGCCTACCATTGCTTTTGACACTAAATAGGTGTTCAATAAATGGTAGTCTGTTTTCCGTTTGCAATCACAGAAGGGCCTTTCCTGACTACCCACCCTAAAACGGTCAGGGTTTATTCAAGGCTGGTTTGTAAGACCTATCATAGTCACCCCTTCAAGCTACCCTCATTTCTCTTTTATGGCTTTGAGTGGGTTTTGCTCATTCTGTTAAATATTTCTGCAGAGTGCTACCAAATCAACATCATAATCACCCCTTGCTAGAAACCAGTCTCTGCCCTTATACTTAGCAGGATTTTTCTCAGCTGCTTATTTTTATAAGGTACTTTGGAATGTTGTATTCTATTTTGTCGTATGCTTACATTTTTATTGTCCTTTCCCCAATTCCTCAATGGCATTATCAACCTTAACTTTCATTTCTTTGATTAAAATCTTAAATTTTAGGGTGCCTGGGTGGCTCAGTTGGTTAAGCGACTGACTGCCTTCGGCTCAGGTCATGATCCTGGAGTCCCGGGATCGAGTCCCGCATCGGGCTCCCTGCTCGGCAGGGAGTCTGCTTCTCCCTCTGACCCTCCTCCCTCTCATGCTCTCTGTCTCTCATTCTCTCTGTCTCAAGTAAATAAATAAAATCTTTAAAAAAAAATAAAATCTTAAATTTTAATATTTTAAGGCTGTTAATATAATCCCATCTAATAAAAATAGGTGTATTGTATAAAAATAGTTCTTAAAAAATTATAGTACTTTTATAAATTGGTCCATAGTGAATTGAATTTTGACAAGTGGGCTTGCTCCAATTGACCCATTTCTTTATGTGAAGGTACTTTCCCAGGGAAGCAGAGAAATCATTCCTTCAAATGGATAATTGCTTTGGCCTGGGTGGTCATGGTTGTGGGAATGGGTTATAGAAGCAGTAGGTTTGAACCTGACAAAAATGGGAAACCACAGCTAGAGGAATGTCCTCTTCTGAAGTGGCATTTCCCTTTTGACTATTTTACTTTGTTTCTGGGCTCCCCAAATCTGCTGCTTCCCTGATCCCTCAAGATTATTTCTCCCTTACCTGTTTGTTATTCCTGGGGCTGTCAATGCCTGGCTCATAGGCATATTGTTTATAGAAGCTACATGGTTGTTTAGGGTCAGTACAGTCTTCACCAGAATTAGAAGAACAGAAAATTAAGGGCTCAAATCAGGAGTTAGGGGGCGCCTGGGTGGCTCAGTCATTAAGTGTCTGCCTTCGGCTCAGGTCATGATCCGGGGGTCCTGGGATCAAGCCCCGCATTGGGCTCCCTGCTCAGCTGGAAGCCTGCTTCTCCCTCTCCCACTCCCCCTGCTTGTGTTCCCTCTCTCGCTGTGTCTTTCTCTGTCAAATAAATAAAATCTTAAATAAATAGATAAATAATAAATAAATAAATAAATAAATAAATAAATAAAATCAGGAGTTAGTATTAAGTGAATCAACCTTGGCCAGACCATTAGAGTCAGGGTGAGGATAAGATCTGGGCTAAGAAGTAAACAAAGAAAAATCCAAGAATCCAGGTGGAAGGTCACAAATCAATAAAGTTTAAGAAAGCAAGAGCATAAAGCTTGAGAAAGATTTGGGTGCCAAAGTTAACTGTTACAGCTAAGCTGGTTTTAACCTTCTGCCCTGATGGGTTAAGTCCTAATCAGGACTGACTTGGAACAGAGTTCTGGCATGGGGAAGCGGAGGTAACTTTTATCAGAGCTATTTCCTGAGCAGGCATTGTTTCTGCACTGTCCTTGTCCTCCTAGAGTTCACACTGGAGGGGTGTGTGAATAGAGGCAGAGCCCTAAACAAAAGCCACAGCACAATATGATGATTACTCTTACAGAAATTTAGACTGAGTATTATGGAAAGCAGAAAACCAACAAATTGATGATGGCAGTTGGAAGGTTGGGATAGAAAGTCATGGAAAATTCCAGAGGCAGTGACATTTGAGTTGGCCTTGAAGAATAAACAGACACTTGCTTAGCAGGGAACTGGGGAGGAACACTTACTCTTTTAATCAATATGAATTGAGTACTTAACTTTGTGCCAGAACTATTGTTCTAGGTAGTGGGGACACAGCAGCAAACAAAGCTCCAGCCTTGAAGGAGCTTACATTCTAGTGTTGTCATAGGCAGAAGAATCACAGCATGGAAGAGCTTGGTATGTTCAGGGAAGGGTGAGTTCAGTTGGGATGTTGGTGGAAAATAAAGCTGGAGAGGTAGGAGGAGGACAGAGTAAGAGCCACTTACGCCATGCTGAAAAGTTTAGAGACAGACTCTTCTGCAAGCCCTTGCCTTTTCAACGTGTCAGAGCTGTGGAAACCTTTCCACCAAGGAATCCTGCAAGGTCACTTAATATATAAAACAATAAAAGCAGAACTCCTTGTTGAAGCAGGGATGAGAGGTGGGGGAGGGTGGGAGAGGATCTCTCAGTGCTTCCCTCCCTTCTCACTCTCAGGTCATCGCAACAGCTCGGAGAAACCCAAAGGACCACAGTGGGTTTAAAGCCCACTGCTGAACATAATGGAGGGCAAATATAGGAAAATGGAGAGATGTGATCACATTTGCTGCCTTGGGACAAAATTGCCAGGGAGGATGGGGTAGGACGGCTTATAAGGAGAGAAACTAGTTGGGTGGATTACGGAAGAGATGCTGACGACCTGACCTATGGTGGGTAGGATAGATCCAAAAAAGATTTAGGAGGTAAAACCAACAGAACTTGAAGACTAAGACTGAAGGGGAACAAGAGTCAGAGGAGTGAAAGATGATTTCAAGATCACAGAATAGAGGTCCTTAAGGCTTTCTCTGTTCTGTTCACCTCTTTGATTGCAGGTGTCCTGGGCATCTGGTTGGGTCACTCCATCTTTGGCTTTCATCTGCTAACAAGACCGCTTTGAAATGTCTCAGCAAGGCAGGGTTGGCCCTACACCATGTCCTCATGCCCTAAGTCAGGATAGATACAGGAGAGAAGACTGGGAGGGAGGACAATGAGACCTTGATTTTGGACAGATGGGTATAAATGACCTATGGAGCATCCAGCAGTGAATTGGAAATATGGATCTGAACCTTAGGAGAGAGGTGGTAATTGGAGTTAGAGATATAGGCTCATCAGAAAGTAGACAGTAACTGATGGGATGGGAATAGATGAGTATGCCTGGGTAGGTCACATATACAGAAAAGAGCTAAAGATAGAACCCCAGAGGGCGCCTGGGTGGCTCAGTTGGTTAAGCGACTGCCTTCGGCTCAGGTCATGATCCTGGAGTCCCAGGATCGAGTCCCACATCGGGCTCCCTGCTCGGCAGGGAGCCTGCTTCTCCCTCTGACCCTCCCCCCTCTCATGTGCTCTCTGTCTCTCTCATTCTCTCTCTCAAATAAATAAATAAAATCTTTAAAAAATAAATAAATAAAGATAGAACCCCAGAGGACAAGCACATTTATGGACCCAGTGGAGACGCTTACCTTATCTTTCCTCTGTCTTAGTGGTCTTTTTTTCGGTTATACTGGTGGATCTGAGTCCAAATTCAGGAGCCAGGAGGTCACCTCTGAGAAGGTCTGGGAAGTGACCAGGGAGAAGACTCAGACCACAGTGCCACCCAGGTCTCTGAATGCGCTATAACCCTCTACCTTGCATGGGGAGAGAACAACTGGTAGAATCATGCCCTAGACCATGGCTCCATAGATTTCAGGAGTGTCACCTGGGCTGTAGACCTGAAGCTCACCTCTTGAATCCTGGTATCTACTCCCACTACTGGAAGACATTATTCTTAAGGTTTACCTGCTAGACTGTGTTGACTATGAAAATACGTGTATTGAGAACTGTGACTATGTTATGCACATAGAGAAGGAGCTTCCATACACTTGATGATCCAGCAAAATCGATGCTGATTCTCTTCACCCTGTACTGTTTCATGCCTTTGAGCCTTATTCTGTTTTCTTTGCCTAACTCGTCCGTAGCCTTTTTTGCATACCGTCCTCCAAGAAGTCTTCACTAATCCCTTTCCTTTGTTAAAGGCCCCTCCTCTGTTTCCCCATGGTACCTTATGAATACCTTTTACCTTAGCAATTGTCGCATGGAGAAATGGTCTATTTCTGCATTGATCTTTACTAGAAGATGTCAGAGACTGGCACATAGAAGCTGCTCAGTAAGTGCTTCTCAAATGGAGACTACAGCAGCTGCTGCTTTGCCATCCAGGCTTTGCGCTGCTCTGACTGGGCAGTGCCCCAGGCCTACCTCACCACCACATCCGTTTGGAAGTCGGATACGTCGCTGCTTGGGGTCCCACCTAGGACAGGCTCCTGGTACAGCCCCAGCAGTGCTGCCATTGTGGTAAATGTTTCCCCACCAAGACCTGACTATCCACATTGCTTCTTCTGAAATTCCAACCTTCTGAGGGCCATCATAGTGAGAAGTGATCCTTTGCTGGCCTGCTCTAGGGGAAGCCCTTTCTCCTAGGAACTCCTTGGGAGCTGTTTTGCCCACCACACAGCTGGGTGAGGAAGCATAGAGCCCACACTGGGAATTGTCTTTTTGGCTCAGGTTTATTAAATACTTTTAAAGTACTTTAATAGGGGCGCCTGGGTGACTCAGTCGGTTAAGCGGCTGCCTTCGGCTCAGGTCATGATCTCAGGGTCCTGGGATCGAGCCCCACATCTGGCTCCCTGCTTAGTGGGGAGCCTGCTTCTTGCTGTCCCTCTGCCTGCCCCTCTGCCTACTTATGCTCTCGATCCCTCTGTCAAATAAATAAATAAAACCTTTAAAAATAAAATAAAGTACTTTAATAAATTAAATACTTTAGTTCCATTAAGTCTCTGAGTGTCTGTAGATGCAAAAGAGTCAGAGGTTATAGGAAAGTCCCTCTTCTGAGACCAAAGAACGTTTCAGAATGAAATTCTGAAAAGTGGTCAGTGAGTAAATATCAAGGGAAGAAGAGAGGAAGAGAAAAAGGCATTCCAAGTCAAGGGAATAAAGGCATGGGAATGCTGCCTCCATGACTGCAAGTCCTGTATTTGGCTATAGCATTAGGTCCTATGAGGGTGGCAGTAGGAATGGCCTCCCCTCCCCTCATCTCTTTCAATTCTTGAGCATTAACTCAGTGTTCTCTTTTACAAGGTCTTGAATTGCCCCTAGTGATATATCAAATCCTATTTGCCTATTGTGTGACCACCAGTGGTATATCCTTCAAATCAAAATGCTCCAGAAAACCTTTTTTTTTTTAAGATTTATTTTATTTTATTTTTGAGAGGGGGGAGGGGCAGAGGCAGAGGGAGAGAGAGAATCTCAAGCAGACTCCCCACTGAGTGCAGAGCCCGATGCAGAGCTCGACCCCACAACCCTGAAATCATGACCTGAGCAGAAACCAAGAGTCAGAGGCTCAACCAACTGAGCCACCCAGGCGCCCCTCTAGGAAATCTTTCTAATTAATCAGGTTCTGCCAATTAACCTCCTTTTCTCTGAGTCCCCACAGAACTTGCTTTTCAGTTTGAAAGCTTTCTTTCCAAGTAAAAACAGACAGAGGTAATAACAGAGAAATAACAGCAATGAACAAGAAGTCACATATAGTAGTTAAGTGTCTGGATTGTGGATTCCAAAACTATGTCAGAACCAGGTTTGAAGCCTAGCACCATCACAGTGAGAGTAGGGGAAGTAACTGAATCTCGCTGCCTTGATTTCTAAAATAGAAGTAAAATTAGTATTTACTTCATATGCGTTGTGAGAGATAAAAGAGGTAATACATACGTAAATACTTAATAAATGTTAGCTATTTTCTACCTTCTGTATAGGAAATCTTTATCCCTTAGATAGCTCTATTTCCTCCCTAATATCTTGAGGATATTTTTTCACAGCAATTAACTCATTGTTGATACTTTGTTTATCATTCTCTCTCACTACACTTAAAGATCATTCACTTATTTAAACACATTTATCAAGTAGGTTATGACAATGATTGAGTGACACAATATATCCTAAATAATTGAAAACAGGTACTCAAACACACATACATGCACATTCACAGCACAGCACTCCTTACAATAACTAAGAGATGAAAACAACCTAAATGTCTATGAACTGATAAACGGGTAAGCAAATTATGGCATATTCATACAGTGGAATATTACTCAGCCATAAAAAGAAATGACATACTGGTACGTGCTATAACACGCATAAACCGTGAAAACATTATGCTAATTTTTAAACATTATGCTAATTGAAAAAAGCCAGACACAGAAGTCACATGTTATATGATTCCATTTATATGAAATAATTGGAATAGGTAAATCCATAGGGACAGAATGCAGACTGGTAGTTACCAGGGGATAGAAGTAGGAGTGAATGGGAAGCAACTGCTTAATGGGTATGGAATTTTCTTTTGGAGTGATGAAAATGTTTTAAAATTAGGTAGAGGTGTTGGTTGTACAACACTGTGAATGTATTAAATGCCAATGAATTGTTTGCTTTAAAATGGTTAATTTTACATTATGTGAATCTCACCCCAATAAAAAAAAATAATAAAGAGAGAAAGTTCCTGCCTTCATAGAATTTGTATTTTAGCAAAGGAGCCAGATCAGACAGTAACCCAGTTCACATATAAACAAGCAATTATATATTGTGATAATCACTTGATAGGAAGTAAAGTAAGGGGAGAGGGTGGAAAAGCTAAGAAAGAGCTGGAAGTAGAGAGGCTCTGAGGTTGGAAGGGGCTTAGCAGTTTGAGAAATTGCCAGGAGAACCTCTGGACTGACTCTTAAAGAACCAAAGGCAGTGATCTGAAAATGAGCCCAAGGAGATAAGCAGGAGCCAGGTCCTGTAGAAACTTACATGTCATGAGAGGGAGTACGACATTCAATCTAAGAGCAATGGGAAGCTGTGGAGGGATTTAAGCAAGGGATAAAGAAGACCTGAATTACATTTAACTTTTATCTTTTTTTTTTTTTTTAATGCACTTATTAGCTTGTCTGTTTTCTAGAGGAAAGGTTCTCAACAAGGCAGGTTGTATCAGAATTCCCTGGGGGGCTTATTCTGTTATGTTTTTAAATTTTAATTCTAGTATAATTAACATACAGTGTTATATTAGTTTCAGGTGTAAAATACTGGGAGGCTTATTAAAATATAACACTGGAAGCCATTGTATTTGTGTGTGTGTCTGTGTGTGTGTGTTGTGTAGGGGATTGGCTGGCAGGGATATTTTGAAATAGCTCCCCAGGGGATTTGCCCCTACTACTTCCTCTAGAACTCTAGAGTTGCTCTAGGAGCTTGAAAGGCTTGAAATAGACATTAATTGCATTATCATGAATTCTTTACCCACTTTTCAGGGGTGGGAAGGGTCCCTGGTTCAATGACTGTAACAATTCCAGTGGCCTACTCTCAGACTGGCAGGTAACGCACTTTTAGGCAGAAAGAGGAGAGTGAGCTCTGTGAAGACTAAGGCAGGAAAGCAACAGCAGAGCAGGGTTCATCACTGGAGGAAAAATACCAGGAAGTACAGGTGAGCAGAACTGATTTCCAAAAAGGGTTGGAGGACTGAACTATAAACAGGATCTGGGGTGCTACGGTGCAAGACTAGGTTAGGGATGAAAACAAAGCAGGGAAGTTATATAGTGAAAATCAATCTAGGCTACTCAAAATTGTTGTCTGAGTAGCAACAGCATTGCTTTGGAGCTCTAGAAGCAATTGCACTACTAGGTGTTTATCCAAAGGATACAAAAGAGTGGGGCACCTGGGTGGCTCAGATGGTTAAGCATCTGCCTTCGGCTCAGGTCATGATCCCAGAGTCCTGGGATCGAGTCCCGCATCGGGCTCCCTGCTCCTTGGGAGGCTGCTTCTCCCTCTGCCTCTCTCTCTCTTTCTCATGAATAAATAAAATCTTTAAAAAAAAAAAAAAAGATACAAAAAGAGTGGCTGGAAGGGCCACATGCACCCCAGTGTTTATAGTAGCAATGTCCATAACTGCCAAAATATGGAAAGAGCCCAGATGTCCATCGAGGGATGACTGGATAAAGAAGATGTTATATGATATATATCTCAAATGGAATATTACTCAGCCATCAAAAAGAATGAAATCTTGCCATCTGCAACAATGTGGATGGAACTAGAGTGTATTATGCTAAGTGAAATAAGTCAGAGAAAGAAAAATACCATATGATTTCACTCATGTTAAATTTAAGAAACAAAACAGATGAACACAGGGGGAGGGAAAGAAAAATAAGATGAAAACTGAGAGGGAGGCAAACCATAAGAGACTCTTAACTCTAGGGAACAAACTAGGGTTGCTGGAGGGGAGGTGGGTGGGAGGATGGGGTAACCGGGTGATGGGCATTAAGGAGGGCACTTGATAAAATGAGCACTGGGTGTTCTATGCAACTGATGAATCACTAAACTCTACCCTGAACCTAATAATACACTATATGTTAACTAACTTTAATTTTAAATAAATAAATAAATAAAAGAAATGCAGAAGCTTGAGCCCTGCCCCAGACCCCAGGCCTACTGAATCATAATCTGCATTTTATTTTTTATTTTTATTTTTTTTTAAAGATTTTATTTATTTATTTGAGAGAGAGAATGAGAGAGAGAGAGCATGAGAGGGGGGAGGGTCAGAGAGAGAAGCAGACTCCCCGCCGAGCAGGGAGCCCGATGCGGGACTCGATCCCGGGACTCCAGGATCATGACCTGAGCCGAAGGCAGTCGCTTAACCAACTGAGCTACCCAGGCGCCCCCATAATCTGCATTTTAAATAAGAGCCCCAGATGTTTCTTATGCTCATTAAAGTTTAAGAAGCACTGGTCTGTATGATGGGGAGAAAACCCCAGATGACCAGAATGTAGGCTTTGTGAAACAGCTGAAGCATTTTATTTTGAATTCCTTATGATACAGGACAGTGGTTTCTGAAAAGGTATTGAGTTTTTTTTCAATTAAGTACTATAAATCCTGGAGAAAGACCTTATTTAACTGCAGGGAGTTTTCTCATAATGCAAAATTCCTCCCCCTAGAATCATTTCCTGTGGAGTAAAGTACTGGGCTTCCTTAAAGTGAGGCAAAGCCACTTTAAAAATATGCGATAAGAACTCGGCGCTTGGCCAAGTCAGGGGTCTGGGGCAGCTGATGTCCCTTGGCAGCTCTCAGCCACCAGGATGCGCTTTTAAACAAAGTCAAGTTGGCGGCTTTTCTGCCTCAGGGAACAGCTCTCTGTTGAGTCTTTAATGCTGAAAATGTAGAAAGGAGACTTAAGAAAACTACTTTCAGGGAGCGTACCTGGGAGACTCGGGGAGTTGGCTACAATAGGGAGAGATCAGCAACCACCCATTCCCTGTTGAAGCCCTAAGTGACCTTCAACCTCTGACCCCGCGCCTTGCACAGCGCTTCCTGCGCAGCTTTCCGCCCCCGCCCCTCCGGCCAAGGGCTGGTCCAAGGTGTGTGGGCGTGGCTCTGGGGGCTGGCGGTTAGGGGTGCTGCCTGTTAGGGGCGGGTCTCGCGAGGGGCGGGATTTGAGTAGGCATCCTGGCATTGGGCTGCTGGTTCTAGGCGGGGCTTAGCGCTGGGCTTGTTTGGGCGGGGCAGGGAGTTAGTTGCCGCCTCCCGGTAACTGGACTCCGGCGGCCAAACCTCCGGAGGCCGCGGGCGGCAGGCGAGCCTGCAGCAGATCCCGGATCCGGAATTCCCCGCTCAGGACCGGAATCAGGATCGGCCCTGCCCCAAACCGAGGCTGCGAGGAAGGCGAGAACTTGGATTGGGAAATCCCGGAACCCGGATCAACAAACCCTAGAACCCGGAATTTAGATCGGAAAATCCCGGAGCACGGATCGCGGAGCGGACTCTACACGGAGTCCGGAGCCCGGATCGCGACAGCGCCGGACGGGAGGGAGCGATGTCGGGCCGTGGCGCGGGCGGGTTCCCGCTGCCTCCGCTGAGTCCTGGTGGCGGCGCCGTTGCCGCGGCCCTGGGAGCGCCGCCTCCGCCAGCGGGACCCGGCATGCTGCCCGGACCGGCGCTCAGGGGGCCGGGGCCGGCTGGAGGCGTGGGGGGCCCCGGGGCCGCCGCCTTCCGCCCCATGGGCCCCGCGGGCCCCGCCGCGCAGTACCAGGTGAGCGGCGCGGATGGGCGGGCGGCGCCGCGAGCACGCCCGGGGCTGGGGGCGATGGGGGGCCTCGAGTGAGGGCCCCGGGGCAGCCACCTGGACACAGGGCACAGGGGCCCTGCGTGCGGGGTGCGCGGGACACGGTGGAGGGCAAGGCCGGGTGGTGGGGCAGTTGGGGGAGAGGGTACCAGCGACTCGGGTGGAGGGTTTGAAGCGGTTGGGAGGGTCGGAGGCTTTCTTGGAACCGGGATTCTGAGTAACTGAGAGATGGAGGAATCGGAGCTAGTGAGTTGTGAGCGAGTGGGTTGAGAAGTCTGGTGTAGATCTCAGGGTAGGGGGTTCAGGGAAGCACTGAGAAAGTTTTGCAAAAGGCCCTCACTGAGAAACCAGGGTTACCCTGCATTGGCCTTGGTCCCACTCTTGGTCTGCGCTGGGTTTTGGTTTTTTTTTTTTCTAGTTGGGAACTGGCAGAGCTCTAGCTGTCTGAGATGGCTCCCAGCTGCTGAGGAGGAAGAAGGGCCTGGCTTCCCACGGCATGGGAGGTCGAGCATAGAGCAAGGGGATCCCAGCCTGTGCCGGGCAGGGTCTACTCCAGGCCAGGCCCAGGAGCCCTCGCATGGGGTGGCTCTGGGTTCGACCAGAGGTGGTGATGGCCAGGCCTGAGGGAGGCGGAAAGCCCAGCCCACTCTGGGCAGACTCTCTTTTTGGCGCTTGGCCTGGTGTCCTAGTGCCCAGGAGTTGATTAGTCTGCAGAGCGGAGAGGCTCCACCGAGCCCTGCTGGTCTGGGGCTGGAGGAGCCTGCGAGAGTTGCTTCGAAGAGTTCTGTCCTGACCCCTTTGGAGTTTGGCTTCGGAGAGAGAGCTCAGGTTGCAGCTTCAAAGGCCATTGAGAGCCCCCCCCCCCCCCGCCCCGTCCATTATTTCTGGTTGCCCCAGAATGATTGGGAATGGTCCCCATCCTTTTTCCCACTCCCTCTCCACTTTTATTTAGCCTTTAGGTTCTTTCTAACAATGCCATATCCCACCCAACCCATGTGACCCAGCATTTGGCGCACTGGCTTCTTTGCTCATCTCCCAGGGAAGCTGGGCCTTACTCTGTTCCCTGAACTTCATGTCTCCACTAAGATCCTCATAGAATAGGGTATGCATATCTGTCCCCCACCCCAGTTCTGGTCCCTCACTTTCTAAACAGATGCTTAACTGGGGACAGTGATTTTTTTCCTCTTACTCCTCATTCTCCCTCCTCCCTGTAAAAAAAAAAAAAGTGTTTGAGTATTGACAGAGATAGACCTGGTCCCAAGGGCTCCATCTTTCCCATCTTGCTTCCCCCCTTGGGGATTCATGGGTCCAAAGTGATGCTAGCCCCTGGGCCGGCTAGCTGAGGACTGGCCTTGGAGTCTCCCTGTGGGCCTTTGGCCTGAGAAGGATCTAAGGAAGAGATAGGAGCCTCTCCAGTGTCCTCTGCTCGAAACCCGTGGGCAGTGTGGCCTGGGGAAAGCCCCCGGAGAGACCAGGTTCCACAGCCCTGTGTAGGGAGTGCTCTAGGGCCGGTGGCAAGGTCCAGCTGACCGGCTGGGTAGCCCCCAGCTGCTAGGGTTGGGGACCAAAGGGAAGGCACTGAGCCTCTGCTGCCGCAGGCTTCCTGTCCCACCAGCTTTACATCACCTCCTCCTGCTCTTCCAGGGAGGGGGGCGGTGGAGGTCGAAGGGGAGAGGGAGGACCCAGTTCACTCTGGTCGAGTTCAAGGAAGATCCTGCTTGGCCTCTGCAAGTCCATTTGTGTGACTTCCAGGAGATGGGACTTGAGATCTGAGGGGCAAAGGGGTTCCTGTCCGTTAGGGCACATGAGGTGAGCTAGAAGAGCGAGGGTTTCGGGGCCCAAGCTGGGTAAGTAGGGGAGCCCCTGGAAAGAAGGGAAGTGATGACCCACCTCCCGCCACACCATGCTTCTAGCCGTGGATCCTACAACAGAGGAGCTTAAGGAAAACAAGAAATGAAAAAAACAGAACCCAAAGAAACACAGAAATTGTTGGGTTCACTCCAGAGTTCAAAACAGGTTCTGCTCGCGGTGGGGTATGTTCTCTTCGCTCAGGCCGGGCCAGCGGCTCGGAGGCGGGGCGCCGCGTGCTCTCTGGAGGTGGTGGCCTCAGGCCCGGCCACATGCCCCTGCTGTCCTGGGTGGGAGGTAGAGGCCCACGTAGGACGTGGGCTGGTGCCGGGCTGGGGGGAGGGCGCCCTCGCACACTTCCGAGGTTCAGGGCGCTGAGCCAGGCCTACCTAGTTCTGCGGGCAGGAACTCAGAGCCTGGGAAGACCCGACCTGGGTTTGTTTGGTTTTTTTTCCCCCCTCTTGGGTTTTTTATTTTGAAGTGGAGTTACTGGTGCTTCAAAGAGCAGGTGTGGAGCTTGGCAGGACCAAGCTGGGACTTCGTGAGCTGTAACCAACCTTCCCCTGGGCCCCTTCTCTCTCTTGGGGGGGGGCCTGGGGCCTGGGCGAGCCGGGGGCTCTGTGCCTGGGAAGCGGGAGCAGATGTCTGGGAGGAGCCCGTTCCAGGCCCTGCCTGTACCGCGTTGACTTGGGCTTCCTGCTGCCGGAGCACCTGCCTGCGAGGGGTGGGTGGCGACCAGGAGGTTTTGGGGACCGCCCTAGTGAGTAGCTTCCCGGGGACCACAGGAACCTAGCTTGCTCTCTGCACATCCCCCTGCTTCAGTTGTTCCTCCACTCAGGCTCAGGCTCGGGGGGGGAAAATCGGTCCGGGATGTCTGGGGCCTGGACTTGAGGCTGTGGCCACACTGAGTTTTTTTTCTGTAATTTGGCCATGGCTCATTAAGGCTGAGGAACAGGCTTCCACCTTTCAACAGCTCAGATGAATCTTTTCCTGGTGAGGAGAAATTGCAGCAGGGCTCCTGAGGCCCCGGAGCCCCCTGCCTTTAACTCCATTCTCCCAGATGCTTCTACCACCTCTTCCTCCTTTGCCCTTGCCTACATCTCTGGGTCATTTTTCTCCATCTCTGCCTCTGGTCAGGAGTCTGGCCCCCTGTGCTGAGACCATGAGTTCAGTGCCAGATGAAAAAGTAGGGGAAGCATCTCATCTCCACGATACTGGGCCCGGGGGGGGGGGGGGGGGGTCCTCTGATTTGGTGCAAGTCCCCACCCAGCCTGGCTTGGTCGGGTAGTTGTGTGGGTTGCATAATCTGGGCCCTGGGGCCAGCCCCGTGGAGCTGCCAGGGACAGCGTGTGCGTCGCAGAGCTGCCCGACAGGCTTTGCTGAGGGGAGGGGGGCACAGGGCCGGGGGGGCTCCCAGAAATGTTGGGGAGCTGGACCTCGGTGGAAAATCCTTCTAGAGAAGCTGTTTCTGTCACCCAGATTCCTGGTGACCCTATGACTGACCTTGTATCGCAGGATCATCTTACCTCCGTTCTCCAGTTTGGGACTGTGCGGGCTCAGTGAAGGCCCAGGCGGCCCCAGCGGCCAGGTGGTGTGCGGACCACAGACAGAGGCCACCCAGGGGCCACAGCTTTCCTCTTGGGGTCTTCTGGCATCGGGCTGGGGAGCAGGGCAGTAGGGAGGTAGAGAGAAGGGTCCAGGTCTGGGTTGTAAGTAGGGGCCATATGGTGACCAGATGGTCTCTGGACTCTGCCTGAGGCCACCGCCACCAGTCGGGACATGCTCCTGCTGGGGCTTGCTCACCTGCGGGCCCGCTGCCTGACGGGCATGCCAGCCCCTCGGCCCGTCTTCCTCCCCTCGGTCACACCGCTGGGCTGGTGCCCAGAGATGGATGTTGGCGTTTTGCCTACTCCTGTCACCCTGCCTCCGTCCACCCGGCTGTGACCCTGCCCCCGTGCCGTGCTTTTCTCTCTCACTGGGTGGGAGAGCTTGGTGGGGCCACGGGAGGCCGTCTGGAGTGCCTCGTAGCCGGCTGGCCCCAGGGAGCGGGGCATGGCGTGCGGGGGCTGGAAGGCGGTGTGGGGCGCCGAGACACTCCCGCAGGCCGTTCCCTCGCGGCAGGCCTCTCCTCCCACCCCCGGGATTCCGGCAGGCCTCATTTGCTGGCCCCGATGCCAGGGCGGGTGAAGGGGGCAGGGCAGGTGTGGTTTGCATTTCTGCTCTCAGGCATCTGCGCCCCTTTGTTCCCGGCCCTCCGACCTGGCCTCTGCGGTGTGCTTCTTCGGGCCGACCTGGCCCAGGAGAAGGATGGAGAGAATGGGCTATGGGCCCCGTGGGGCCCTGCCGCTGACTTGTGCACCCCCATTGCCTTGCCTCCCCCAGCGGCCTGGTATGTCACCAGGGAGCCGGATGCCCATGGCTGGCTTGCAGGTGGGGCCCCCCGCCGGCTCCCCGTTCGGCACAGCTGCTCCCCTGCGACCTGGCATGCCACCCACCATGATGGACCCATTCCGCAAACGCCTGCTTGTGCCCCAGGCCCAGCCCCCAATGCCCACCCAGCGCCGGGGGTAAGACCGTCCTGTTTCTCCTCCCTCCACCCAGCCCAGCTGTAGTGGTAACAGAGCAGTTCCTTCTGTCCTAAGAGCTCTGATGATTGAGGGGCACTCCTGGTTCTTCTGGGGGCGGGTCCTAGGGGCTGGAGGGGTGGGTGGGGGGTGGTATGTTTGGACCACTGACATCTTAAGTGAGTTTTCATCCTCCCTAGGTTAAAGAGGAGGAAGATGGCAGATAAGGTTCTACCTCAGCGAGTGAGTATGTTGGGCAGGGGCCTAGGAGGCCTGCCCAGTGGCTGGTGGACTGTGGGTGCAGTCAGGCTCCCCCAGTCCTGGGATGGGGGAGCAGGGAGCCTGAGCTGCAGCAGAAACAAGCCGAATTCCTCCCTTCCTCCAGATTCGGGAGCTTGTCCCAGAGTCTCAGGCGTACATGGATCTCTTGGCTTTTGAGCGGAAGCTGGACCAGACCATTGCCCGAAAGCGGATGGAGATCCAAGAGGCCATCAAAAAGCCTCTGACGGTGTGTGTGCAGCCCTGGCCAGCCCTGGGCCTTCCCAGACTTCTCTGCCTCTCCTTGGCCTTGTTTTCTGGAGGCCAAGCATGGGGCTGCGATTTCTCACACTGCAGGATGCAGCCCATTAGTGGAGCATGAACTCAATTCAATGTGGTGGGGTGGTGGGGCCAGCATGGTTTTTTTTTTTTTAAGATTTTATTTATTTATTTGACACAGAGAGACACAGCGAGAGAGGGAACAGAAGCAGGGGGAGTGGGAGAGGGAGAAGCAGGCTTCCCGCTGAGCAGAGAGCCTGATGTGGGACTTGATCCCAGGACCCTGAGATCATGACCTGAGCCGAAGGCAGGCGCTTAACGACTGAGCCACCCAGGCGCCCCTGGGGCCAGCATGTTTTTAACAAAATATAAAATAGAAATTATAATACTTCACAGTAGGGTAGTACTTACCATAGAGGTATCATTTAATGACATTTTGTTTCAGATGTTTATATATGTATGTGGATCGTGGGTTGTGATTTAAAATGTAAACGTTATAGATCGTTATAGATCACGGTCAGAAGTTTGCAGGGCAAGACTAGAGGATAGATAGGGGTAGTTCCTATCTCCCCCCACACCTTTTTAAAAATAATAATCCAGAACAGTCCCCTGAATGATGAAAGCTTCCAGAGACAAGGATACTTTGGGGCCACGATGGGTGTCTGAGTTGCGTTTAAAGTGTGAGCTGGAGACTTCTGATTTGCCCGACAGCACCCTCCATGTCCCTGTCACACCACCAATCCCACTGTGTTGGAATTGTCGGTAGTCCATGTGTCTCCCCCAGAACTGTGAGTTCCTCAGAGTCTGGGACCGGGATTTCTGACTCCTGATTTCCCGTGCCTGACAAGGTGCCTGGCCCCTTGTCTACCCTCAGTATTGATGTGGGAAGATTGGGTAGCATTGTCTTCCAACTTGTCGGCCCACCTCTAGCTGGCTGTCTTTCTCGCTCTTCAGCAAAAACGAAAGCTGCGGATCTATATTTCCAATACGTTCAGTCCCAGCAAGGCAGAAGGCGATACTGCGGGGACCACAGGGCCCCCCGGGGGAACCCCCACAGGGGACAAGGTGGCTTCCTGGGAACTCCGAGTGGAGGGAAAACTGCTGGATGATGTGAGTTGGGAAAGGTGGTGTCTGGAGGGGAGGTGGCCTGTGTGGGGTTGAGACTGGGGTCAGACACGGGGGCACTTCTGGAGAAGTCCTGCCTGAGGGAGAGGGCTCTGCTCAGGCTCACAGCTCCAAGCCAGTTAGAGGTTGGAGGTTGAAGATTTGTTTGCTTGTCACCATAGTTATCCTGAAGGTGGCCGTGAAGCATCTTGAGGAAGGAAGGGGGTACCCCTTTCTAATTCAGTCCTATTGGCTACCAGCGGGGTTGCACCCAGAGCCCTTTCCTGGCCCCCAGTCTCTCCCTGCCCAGTCTCATTGCTTCCTTCAGGGCCCCCGTCTTCAGTACCCCGAGCTTCAGAGTTGAAATAGCCCTCTTGTCGGGGGCTTAGCCTGGGTTAGGTTTGAGAGCCCAGCAGCACCCCCAGCTCACAGCCATGACTGTTCCCCAGCCTAGCAAACAGAAGAGGAAGTTTTCTTCGTTCTTCAAGAGCCTCGTCATTGAGCTGGACAAGGAACTGTACGGGCCTGACAACCACCTGGTGGAGGTGAGAGGCCCCGGGGCACAGGGAGTGCAGGCTGACACGCTGGGGGGGACAGAGGAGGGGCCTTGGTCCCTTGGAGGGCCCAGTGTGTACACCCCTGCCCGCTCCCTTGGTGACGAGGTCTGCTCCCCGCCTCCCTGCCAGTGGCACCGGATGCCCACCACCCAGGAGACTGATGGCTTCCAGGTGAAACGGCCCGGAGACCTCAACGTCAAGTGCACCCTCCTGCTCATGCTGGATCATCAGGTGACATGTGTCTGGGGGAGGGGGGCAGGTTCCTGTTGTAAACCCTCCCTGTCCTGCCCCGTCCTTCCACTTTGGTTTCTCACATGAACACAACCCCACCCCCAACCCCCCCGTCAATTTCCAGCCTCCCCAGTACAAGTTGGACCCCCGACTGGCAAGGCTGCTGGGGGTGCACACACAGACCAGGGCGGCCATCATGCAGGCCCTGTGGCTTTACATCAAACACAACCAACTGCAGGACGGGCACGAGCGCGAGTACATCAACTGCAACCGGTACTTCCGCCAGGTGAGCTGGCCGTCCTCCCCACGTCCTCCCCACGCCTCGCCACCCGGGCCCTACCCTCTGCTCTACAGCCTCGCGGGGCAGGTTCCTGGCCACGTTCTCCACACTGACCCTGGGGTGGTCCACTTCCCTCTGTGCCCTCAAAGGCATCACCAAGCCTTTGGTACTCTCTAGATCTTCAGTTGCGGCCGACTTCGTTTCTCCGAGATTCCCATGAAGCTGGCTGGGTTGCTGCAGCATCCAGACCCCATTGTCATCAACCACGTCATTAGGTAAAAGAGCCTGCCGTGCCCCCCCTTTCCATTTCAGAGCCATTTACCTTTGGCTTGATCTAAAAGCCAAAGAGAAGTAGCCAGTTTGGTTTCTTGCTCCCTGAGCGTGTGCAGGTTCGGCCCAGGTGGGTGGGATGAAAGTAGCTGTGTGCTTACCCTTCTCCTCCTGTGTCCTGCCTATAGCGTAGACCCTAACGATCAGAAGAAGACGGCATGTTACGACATTGATGTGGAGGTAGACGACCCACTCAAGGCCCAGATGAGCAATTTTTTGGCCTCTACCACCAATCAGCAGGAGATTGCCTCCCTTGATGTCAAGGTGGGCCCTCTGCCTCTGCAACCTTCTCTGGGACCCAAGGTGGGGGTGGACAGGCTCTGTTGGGCATTTCTGTACGTGTAACACCTTGGGATGGGATCTGTGAGTCCTTTGGGGTTAGGCCTGGAAATAGGGCTCCCTAAGAGTGGGGTCCAGTCTGACAACATGGACTCCCTTCTCCAGATCCATGAGACCATTGAGTCCATCAACCAGCTGAAGACCCAGAGGGATTTCATGCTCAGCTTTAGCACTGACCCTCAGGACTTCATCCAGGAATGGCTCCGTTCCCAGCGCCGAGACCTCAAGGTGTGGTCCTCATCCTGAGGTTGATCCCATCCTAGGCCCTAGGGGATTTTTACCCCCGTCACTACGTCCACTTCCTGGGGCCCCTTGCGCTGCATACAGCTCTCCTCCTGGCTCTCTGCAGATCATCACTGATGTGATTGGGAATCCCGAGGAGGAGAGACGAGCTGCTTTCTACCACCAGCCCTGGGCCCAGGAAGCAGTGGGGAGGCACATTTTTGCCAAGGTGAGGCTCTGCCCTGTGTGCTCTCTTGAGCTTGTGAGCAGAGGCCTGAGTCACTAGTCTCTCCTCACTCTCTCTCTCCAGGTGCAGCAGCGAAGGCAAGAACTGGAACAGGTGCTGGGAATCCGCTTGACCTAACTGCTCAGGGACCCCCTCCTCTGCCTGGAAGGGGACCACCCTCTGGGGCCAGAGACACACAGGCTAAGGATGGGGTGAGGGGTGTCTCCTGTCACCCTCTGCTCCCCAGCTATAGTTTCATAAATGTAGCGATAGGATTCCTTGTTGCTTGGTCCCCCCAAAGCCTTATACTTATTTTCTACTTCGGCTTTAACTGGGTTCACAAGAGATGCCTCCTCTGCTCCCTGCAGGCCCAAGTCGGTCCGCCGGAGGCTGTTCTTTGACATTGTCACGGAGACCTTTCAGAACCGGGCCCGCTGGCTTGGCTTGTTTACAGACTCCCTTGGGGCCAGTGTCCGACCTGGCTCTGGGGCGCTGGGTCAGGAAGAGGAGCACAGCTCAGGCTCTTCCTAGCCTTTCTAAACCAAAGTTCTTGGCCATTCCTACCAGCCCAGCCTTGCTGCTGGTTTTTCCTTTTCTTTGGGTATTTGCACTATGTGGGAAGCAGGTTTTTCTATGCGGGAACCACTTTTTTTGTACAGGGGTAAGTTGGGGTTTTCAGGGAGCCCTGTTTGGTGCCTCCTTCTGTTTTTTTCTTTCCTCAATCTATGCAAGCGGCTCTGGCCGCCATCTCCTTGGACACCAGGGGGCTGCACCCCAGCTCTTGAGCCCAGGGTGGGAGAGCCTCCTTGGAGGGGACTCCAGTTCTCTAGCAGGGCCTGAGGTACGGGTGTGCGTGCTTGGTGGAGGGCGGGGGGATGGGAGGGGGAGTGGTGGGGAGGACCGTTATTGCCCTTTGGAGCTTGGAGGAGGGTGGACCCCAGGGCTTGGCAAGGGCCACTTCTGGCAGGTTTGGAAATTTCCAAATAAATCCTTGTTTATTGGTGGTACCTGGATCTGGTCATTCAACAGTGTGGCCACGCAGTAACACACTAAAGTCCTTCAGGGCTCGTCCCGCAGAGCTTTATTTGAGGGATCCACCCAAAAGACAAGCACCTCACTTCCAAAGCTTCTTGATAGACATATTTTTCTCACTATCCTTCTGCATGACCTGGAGAGAGAAAGCATTAAGTTACAAACGGAACAACGAACACACACTCTACCCCCCCAGTCGAGAGTCCGTCAGCAAGGGCAGAAAGACAAGCCTCTACCTTGGCTACCGCCATCTCGAAGTCCTCCTGGGTGACGTGGACACGCCGCTCCCGCAGGGCGTACATGCCGGCTTCAGTGCACACCCCCTGGGCAGAGAAAGGAAGCCAGGCACTGTTGCTGTGTCCTGGAACCCACAGCTTTCTGCCGTGGCCCCCTTCTCCTTGGGCCCTCCGATTACCTTCACTTCGGCACCTGATGCCCCAGGCATGAGCTCAGCAATTTTCCGCAGGTTGATCCCCCGGGTCAGGTTCATTTTCCGAGAATGAATCTTCAAAATATCTAGCCGGGCCTAGAGAGGGGACAGAGAGGAAAAGCTTGAGCCCTGTGGCCTACCTCCACAGCCAGAGTCATCCGCAGCTTGGCCCCTCACAAACCTCCTCATTGGGGGGTGGGAATTCAATTTTTCTGTCGATGCGCCCGGGGCGAAGCAGCGCAGAGTCCAGGATGTCAATCCTATTAGTAGCCATGATAACCTGAGTGGAGAAAGGGGGTGGTGGCGGCATCAGCCAAGCCCTTCCTTGGGCTGCACCTCGCCCAGGGCCTTCCCTTGGATGCCACCTCACCTTGATATTCTTGGTGGCCTCAAAGCCATCCAGCTGGTTGAGCAGCTCCAGCATTGTCCGCTGCACCTCACTGTCCCCCCCAGAACCCCCCTCCAGCCGTGAGGAGCCAATGGAGTCAATTTCATCCATGAAGATGATAGATGGAGCGTGTTCTCGTGCCATGACAAACAGCTCCCTCACCATTCTTGCCCCTGTGCAGAGGCCAAGCTGGCGTTAAGGGGGCAATGAGCTCCGTACCCTCACCTCCACCCCCTCACTTCTGCTTGGTTTTCAGGTTTCTAGCCAGAGTTACCTTCCCCAATGAATTTCTGTACCAATTCAGAGCCGGAGACACGAATAAAGGTGCAGTCTGTGTGATGAGCCACAGCCCGGGCCAACAGTGTCTTCCCAGTGCCTGGGGGTCCATATAGCAGCACCCCCTAGAAAGAAACAGCAGGACTCAGGGCAGAAACCAGTCCCCACCTTACACTAGGGAACATTTACCAAGTGCTCGCTTTGGGCTAGGCCCTGTGCTAGATGCTGGGGTATAAGTAACGAACGTCGAGGTCCTTCCTAACGCTTTTCTCAGAGCCACCTCCGTGCCCTGGCAGCACTACCCCCGGCCCCTCTTCCGTGGGGAGGGCCAGTGTAAGTGGCGTCTAGAATGTCCTGACCCCTCCCCTGAGCCCCGTACTCACTTGGGCTGGGGCAGAATGTGCCAGTAACAGCATGACCCTTACACAGAAATCTTGCTTCTCACCTTGGGCTGCGCAATGCCCAGCGCTTCAAAGAGCTCAGGATGCTTGACAGGCAGCTCGATCACTTCTTTGATCTCCTTAATCTGCTTGTCCAGTCCACCGATCATCTCATAGGTTGAATCTGGCACCTTCTCCACCATCATCAGTGACACTAGTGGGTCTACCTTGTTGGGCAAGATCTTGTGCAGAGTGTAGCTGTCGTTTCTTAGAGCCACCCGGCAGTTGGGTGTCACCTGGCCGAGGGGAGAGTTTCAGGAAGTGGTGTGGTGAGAGCTAAGCCCAACCTCCCACCTCACCTGCTGCACTCACGTCGTTGATGTCGATGTTCTTGTCCACATCTACGACAAACTTGCCTTCAGGATGCACCTAAAGAAACGAGGGCTCATTACCTTTCCTGACAGCCACTGAACCACCCACCTCGCCCAGAAAGACCCATGAGCCCTAAAATAACAGAACAGTGTCCCGGCAAGACTACACACAGATGCATGGGAACGCACCAGGCATTAGGCTGCTCCCTGGGGGTCATGGTGCCTTTACCTTAACCAACACTTTTTTCTTATCCATGGCCCGGACTACTTCCCCCACATAGGAGCCCTGCTCCTGCAGCAGCTGTAGCTCTTCCCGCAGTAGGCGAACTGGATGGGAAAGAGACAAAACGGTCACCCAGCTTCTTTGGTGTCCCCTCTCCTACGACTCAATTCAATAGGCATGAATGAAGCACCATTCTGAAGTTTTAGAAGACCACAAAAATAAAGTCAGAATTTAGGTCTCTAAAGGGATAACAATGCAGCTCGGGAGAGGCATGCATGTGAACAACCATGTAACAGTGCAAAGCATAACCTTAGACTCTGAGAAATAAGCACCAAACATGAAGTCTCAATTTAGGGAGATTCGAACAGTCAGACCTCGGACAGACTGCCCAAATGCAGCCTTCCCATCTTTCCCTCCTCACCTTTTGCATTAAGCTCATTCCTCTGTGCCTGCAGCCTCCGGAGATTTTGGCTCTTATCATTTACAATCAGCTATGGAGGACAAGAAACAGAGCAGAAAACACTAGGAGGTTAAGCTCTTGGCCAAGATCCTCACAGGCTGGTATGAGCTGAGTGACAGAAGAGCAGAGGGCACCTGCATGTTCCAGATTGTGCAATAGGATTCTAAAGACCCTGTCCTTTCTTCTAAGAGTCCCTCTGGGGCCTAGGGCAGCCATCAAAAAAGGCTAGTTGTCCTAACACACTGGTCCAGAAATAACAAGCCCTAATGGAGAAAAGTTACCGCTGCCTCACATAGTCAATTTCTTTCGAGACAATGACACGGTAGAGTGGGAAGATCACTGAGTCAAAAGCCTAAGTTCTAACCCCACTGCTGCCAATTAACAGGTAGGTGAAACTAAGGAACGCCTTTAAAAGGTCAAGATCTCTTACCAAACCATAAGTAGATACAGCGTCACCTACCCTGCCTCTTTTCTGGACTCTTGTGAAGAACAAATGACATCACTTATAAGAGCACTTCAAAGATGATAAACCTAATATGATAGCTACAAATGTACCAGGAGTTTAGAAATCACTCTTGTGACTTTCCTTCATCCGATTTACATATTTTCCTTATTGCTGGGGTCCCTGCTCCCTCTTTAGGCTAGAGGACTGGATTGCCCAATTCCTTTTCATTCAGTCCCATGGAATCATTGTGCAGACCCGGCAATTCTGTCTGCCCTCCCACTCTCACCCTGCCCCAGCCCCAGTGTGCTAAATCTCATCTGAACCTTCGTGTTCCCTTATAAAACAAACCCTCACATTCAGACTTCTAGACGAATGGCATTTGGCTAAGAGTACCTTTTAGGTTAAAATTTGACTCTTCAGAATGGGTAATAAACTCTGAATACTGATTACCTTCAAAGCAGTAGGAGTTGAGAGAAACAAGAGACTTAACTTCACATACTTCCTATGGGTGACCGGTTACTTCTACTGCACCCCCAATGGAATAATGTGGATTTATAGAAACATACTCATTCAATCCTTCATCCCTCTTCTAGCTGCCTCTGGACCTCTGGAGTCCGTCCTCACCTGGAGTTCTTCAATCTTGGACAGATAATACTGGCGGAGTCCACTGCCTGCCTTCCCCTCTTCCAGCTCCATCTGAAAACACAGTGTAATTATTAAACAGGCCAAAAAAAACCGCAAGGGAAATACCCACTTCCAGCTTGGACTTTGGAGGAATAAGATTTGGGTTCGAATGCCCCAGTCCATCTCTTTAGAACCCTCCGCTTCCCCGTGACTAAACTAAAAGCAGAATGAGAGGCGCCTGGGTGGTTCAGTTGGTTAAAGGACTGCCTTCGGCTCAGGTCATGATCCTGGAGTCCCGGGATCGAGTCCCGCGTCGGGCTCCCTGCTCGGCAGGGAGTCTGCTTCTCCCTCTGACCCTCCTCCCTCTCATGTGCTCTCTCTCATTCTCTCTCTCTCAAATAAATAAATAAAATCTTAAAAAAAAAATAAAAATAAAAGCAGAATGAGAATGCCGCCTACCTCCTAAGACTTTCAGGAGAATCAAGAGACAATATACACGGGAGCGCTTTGTCGCGAGTCAAGCGATGTAAAAACCCGAGGTATCATTACTCGAGGCGGAGCCACCATTAGGGACCGGGCCCTACCTCCTGCGACTCGCGGACGGGCCGGTTCCCGCTCCCATCGTTCCCCTCACTCTCTCCGCTTCCACGGTGTCTTCCCCCCTCGGCCCTGCTCTGACCCGCCGGGGGCGGCGCTGACACAGCAGATCCGGTCCCAGGCAGGGCCCAGTCTGGATTGGCCCACCCACCCCCGACCCACCCAACCCACCCGACCCTCTTGCCCCGGCCAGCGGCCCACCTCAGATCACGCCTGCTTGTCATCGAGCCCCCGTTCCCGCCCGGCCGCCGCAGGCGCCATACCTGCTCCGGCCCGTCAAGCGCCATCTTCCTTCTCTCACGGAGACCGCCGGCATCCGAGCCGCCTTGGCGCGCAGGCGCAAAAGCAAGGGCTTAGGGTCCAGCGACACTAGCAGAGAAGAATTCCGGGTCAATGGGCGGGGTGTGCGTCGAGACAATTACAAAAACAGAGGCCATGATAGGAAGGTGGCTGCGCGAGGTCAGGAGCTTGGAAAGGGATGAAGAGACCACAGAACGCCTACATGTTACTCTCTAGAAACTCGGTTTTAGTTCCGGTAATCGGCTCACCTGGCCCCAACTTCTAACTTATAATACTTGAGAACATAGAGAAGAATTTGCGGCCACGCTCAAAATGGCGGACACTTGGAGCCGGGGACGCAAGCGACGCAAGCGGAAGCGGAAGTACGTATGCTGCCCACACGTGCTTCTCCTAGAGTGGTGAAAAAGGCGCTGGTTACGGGTAATTGCAGAAGCAGGTAGGGAACGGAAAGCGGAGTTTAGTGATCTGGGAAGAGACGTTCCAGTTTTTACTCTGTCCGCAGATTGACACTCCCCCCGTTTCACCATGGGCAAGAAGGGCAAAGTCGGGAAGAGCCGGCGAGACAAGTTCTATCACCTGGCGAAGGAGACCGGTGAGTCAGGGTACGCGCCGTCTGCGAGCGAACGAATGGCCTTTTCGATTTGCTCCCACCTTTCCGAATATTGAGTTCCTGTTCCCCAGAAGGGGTGGTGGTTTGTGAAGCCGCACAAATCCCCATGGGAAAGCGCCCCGCCGAGTTTAACATTTTGTCGGTGCCCCCAGGTTACCGCTCCCGCTCTGCTTTCAAGCTGATCCAGTTGAATCGCCGCTTTCAGTTCCTGCAGAAAGCGCGAGCCTTGCTGGACCTGTGTGCTGCCCCAGGGGGATGGTGGGTAACACCCGGCACCTCTGGCTCTTAATGGCTGCTTTCTGGGTTCGCCTCGGATGACTGAGAGTTGCGTTGGGGGGAGGGAGGGAGGGGGGGAGGGAGAGATACAGTAATACCGGTCTCAAAATTCTCCCTAGACATAGATCGCAGAAAAAAGGTTGGAAACGTGTACGTTACATGTTCCGGCCACTGCACTTGGTAGCGGCTCTTAACACGCATGGTGAGAGAGCCTATTGCCAACGGAGGGGAAAGAACGGTCCTGGGTTATCTTAATCGGTATTACTCTCTTATAGGCTGCAGGTGGCTGCTAAGTTTATGCCTGTATCCAGCCTTATTGTAGGTGAGTAACAGGTGGGCCGCCCCTGAATGTTAAAAGGATGGGAGAGTGAGGTACTAATTGTGTTCTACATTTCCTTTCTCCTTGCTTGAGGCGATCTTTCGGAACTCTCTGACCTGATTTCTTCCAGGAGTGGACCTGGTTCCAATCAAGCCTCTTCCCAATGTGGTGACACTCCAGGAGGACATCACAACAGAACGGTGTAGGCAGGTAATAGGAATCTTTTTTTTTGGTCTCCTTTATATGCAGACACACACGTCTCCATCTCACCACCCAAATCCTCCAGAGGCAAGCTTTCTCAGTTTAACACGCCTTGAGCAGTGCCTGCCATAGTCTGTATGACAAGGCCCATGACGCCCTTAGTCTCTACTCCAGGCTTTATTTAATCAGGAATGAGGTGTTTGGAATTGGAAGAAGCGCAGAGATATTGTTGAAATCTTTTCCAGTGGGCTCACTAGTAGACTGTAAGCTCCGTGAAGATAGACGTGTGTTGTTGTTTTTTAATTGTTGTATTCCGTGCCTGGCACAGGATTTGGCCCATTGTGGGTATTCAGCAAGTGACTGGGTGGACAAATGGCCGAATGAGGGATTGCTTTTATAGCCATATTTGTGTTTCTGCTGCTATGATTGCTTTTCTTTTGTATAGGCCCTGAGAAAGGAACTGAAGACCTGGAAGGTTGATGTTGTGCTCAATGATGGGGCCCCCAACGTTGGGGCTAGCTGGGTCCATGATGCTTACTCACAAGGTGCTGGGAGCGGGGGGCATGGAGATGAGGGTGGAGGTGGCCTTGCCCGCTCAGGCTGCAGAGGTCCTCAGCTAATTGTTTTCTCCCACAGCCCATTTGACACTGATGGCTCTGCGTCTGGCTTGTGATTTTCTGGCCCGTGGAGGCTGCTTCATCACGAAGGTTTTTCGTTCCCGAGACTATCAGCCCCTACTCTGGATCTTCCAGCAGCTCTTCCGCCGTGTCCAGGCCACTAAGCCCCAAGCTTCTCGCCATGAATCTGCAGAGATCTTTGTCGTCTGCCAGGGTGGGCGTTGCTTTTTCTTTCTCATGAGTCGGTTTCTTAGCTATCAAAGCATGCTTTCTTATATATCCTATCGTCGTAGGATTCCTGGCTCCTGACAAGGTTGACAGTAAATTCTTTGACCCCAAGTTTGCCTTCAAGGAGATCGAAGTTCAGGCCAAGACTGTTACTGAATTGGTAACTAAGAAGAAGCCAAAGGTGTGTTTGGGGAATGGGGCCACTCTCAGGTCCTAGAGCTCGAGGGAACTTGGGCCTGGTGGGTCCTGCACACGCCTTAGAAAGGACTTCTCACCCTTCCTTTTCCTCCCTAAGGCTGAAGGCTATGCTGAGGGTGACCTCACGCTCTATCACCGTACTTCAGTCACTGACTTCCTCCGAGCTGCCAACCCCGTTGACTTCCTCTCCAAAGCCAGTGAAGTGAGTTCTCAGTTTTGAGGGGTGCAAGGAAGCTCCAGAAACACGTCCCCAGAATCTCCCGACTCGCTTCTTTTCTCCCAGATTTCACTAGATGATGAAGAGTTGGCACAGCATCCAGCTACCACTGAGGACATCCGGGCGTGCTGTCAGGATATCAAAGTGCTGGGGCGCAAGGAACTTAGGTATGCAGTGGGGGCGGGCACAGGTACCAGGAGTCCCCAAGGCAGGGAAAGGCCTTTGAAGACGCAGCAGCATTGTTTTTCCTGAGGGGACAATTTGAGGAATTCACCTAGCGTTGGATCTTGGGGGACAGGATGCTGCTGTGCTAGAGATTTGGGAGGGGGGCCTAAAAAGGGGACAGGGACAAAGAGGGAAACGTCAGGGTCAGTCATGGTATTTCTGGGGCAGGTCCCTCCTGAACTGGAGAACAAAGCTCCGGCGATACGTGGCCAAGAAGCTGAAAGAGCAAGCAAAGGCACTGGACATCAGGTGAGGCGGGAATCAAACCAGGGTAGGTGTTGGCTGGGGTCGGCGGGGTGTATGAGAAAAGAAGCAAACTTCTTGCACTGTTTTGTCAGCCTCAGTTCAGGAGAGGAAGAGGACGACGAAGGGGGTGAGGAGTCTAAGGTTGGGACTGGGCAGCAGCCCTCTGAGGATGAAGAGGAGGAACGATTAAACCAGAGCCTGGCAGAGATGAAGGCCCAGGAGGTGGCAGAATTAAAGAGGTAAGAGGAGTGGGGAGGAGCTCCGGGAGCGGGAGTCCCACCACAGAGTTCCTCAGTGTGTGAAGATGGGGGAGAGGATGAAGGCTCGGATGGGGAGTCTTTCGAGCTGGGGCGGGGTGAATTCCTCAAATTGTCCACTCAGGAAGAAAAAGAAGCTGCTGCGTGAGCAGAGAAAACAGCGGGAGCGTGTGGAGCTGAAGATGGATCTTCCCGGGGTTTCTATTGCAGATGAGGGGGAGACTGGCATGTTCTCCCTGCGCACCATCCGGGGTCACCAGGTGAGGTGGGGTTAGGGCAGATTTGGACATGGGGGGTATTGTAGTAGAGGCCTTTTTTTAAGTGTGCTGAATGCTTATGGCTCATAGTTGCCGTGTTCCCCTGTAAGCTGAAAGGTGACTCTTTCAGTGAGAGGATACTGTTGGAAAAACCGAGTTTTGTGCCTGAAAGGCCAGGAAGAAACAATGTATCTAAAACAATGAGATTAGGAACGTTTATGAGTGTGCTATGGATTGATTATGGTAGAGCTAGAACATTAGAACTAAGAAGCACTCTATGCAAGAAGCATAGGTTCTAGTAGATGCAGCCGCCAGGGTACCTGGGATGCCAGGGTGTGTGGAGGAGGGTTTTCCTCAGAGGAGGGCAGTGTTCTTCGGGTCACAGAGACCAGGTTGGCACCTTGCTGCCATAGGCTGCATTTCCTGATTAAAGCAGCATCGACAAGTGAAATGAACTTCTGTGGTTCCCGCGGGAATGGAAACCCAGGTCCTCTTTGTTACGAGAACAGCAGAGAGAGCGTAGTGGTTCTTTGCCTTGGTTTTCTCATCTGTAGGAGGGAATGATAGAACCTACCAGCTAGGGTTTTGGGGAGGAATTTTTAAAGAGGGTTTAGGTGTAATCCCTGATAACGTAAACTCTCAAGCACTAACAGCTAGCTTTGTTATGAGGAAAATAAATCTTGAGGTTGACAGTTTTTAAGTGAAATAATAGTTGTTAGATGTGTGTTGCCTGGGTTCCTCTATTCAGTGGAAACAAAATCCGTAGGTTGTTATTCTCAGGTGATGTGCTTTTTTTTTTTTTTTTAATGTGCTTTCTGGGAGTAATTTTGTAAGAAAAAATGTTTTAGAGTATTTTAAGATTGGATGTTATATAGGCTTGGGGTGTTTTTCTGCTACCACTTCAGACAGACAAGTGGGATAGAACAGTGACCTGACTTAGAATGGGATTTTTTTTTTTTTTTAAGATTTCTTATTTTAGGGGTGCCTGGATGGCTCAGTTAAGCATCTGCCTTCAGCTTAGGTCATGATCCCAGGGTCCTGGGTTTGAGCTCTGTATTGGGGTCCCTGCTCTGCGGGAGCCTGTCGCTCCCCCTGCTTGTGCTTGTGTGCGCTCAGTCTGTCAAATCTTTAAAAAAAAAAAAAAATTTTTTTTTAGAGAGTGCACATGTGCTCTGGGACCTGGGGGGAGGGGTAGAGAGAATCTCAAGCCAACTCCCTCTGAGCAAGGAGCTGGATGTGGGGCCCCATCTCATGATTGCCGAGATCATGACCTGAGCTAAAACCAAGAGTTGGACGCCCAGCCAACTGAGCCTCCCTTTTTTTTTTTTTTTTTAAAGATTTTGTCAGCGCATAAGCAGGGGGAGCTACAGGCAGAGGGAGAGGGCGAAGCAGGCTCCCCGCTGAGCAAGGAGCCCAATACGGGACTTGATCCCAGGACCCCCGGATCATGACCTGAGCCGAAGGCAGACGCTTAACCAACTGAGCCACCCAGGTGTCCCGAACGGATGTTTTAAACACTTAGCCCCATCATTTCCTTGTCTGTATTTGCCACAGTGTATTTTATTTTTTTAAGATTTGACAGAGAAAGACATAGCGAGAGAGGGAACACAAGCAGGGGAAGTGGGAGAGGGAGAAGCAGGCTTCCCGCGGAGCAGGGAGCCCGACGCGGGGCTCGATCCCAGCACCCTGGGATCATGACGTGAGCCAAAGGCAGAGCTTAACAACTGAGCCACCCGGGAGCCTCTCATACTCATAGTTTCTTAAACTACAGAGTGTTTTCAAATGTTGCTAAGGTAACAGATACGGGGGGAAAAAAGCGTTATGTGCCTCATAAGAATCCTTGACCTCTTTTTTGTTTCTCTGTCAAACTCCAGTTGTTAGAGGAGGTCACACAAGGGGATATGAGCGCTGCAGACACATTTCTGTCTGATCTGCCAAGAGACGACCTCTACGTATCAGATGTTGAGGAAGACGATGACGATGCATCTCTGGAGAGTGACCTGGATCCAGAGGAGCTGGCAGAGGTTGGAGGATCTCCGTGTCTAAAGGACCAGAAGCGGTAAGGGGGGGGGGGGGGGGGTTCATGCACGCAGGGGCATTGACCCTCTCTGTGAGTACGGAAGCAGAGCTGGGCGCAGGGGTCGCAAGTGGGAGTCGGAAAGCACATCTCCCCAGCCCCCACCCATTTCTCTACAGTGTACAATTTGCTGAAGTAGAAGATGAAAAAGGAGGAGAAGAAGGGAATCCACTGCTGGTACCATTGGAGGAAAAGATGATACTGCAGGAAGAACAAGCCCGTCTGTGGTTCTCTAAGGTAAGAGGTTGGGGGCCCAGCCAGCCAGGGACTTAGTATCCCCTGGGAGACGGGTGGCTGAAACTTCCCCCCGTCACAGGATGGCTTCAGAGGGATTGAGGAGGATGCTGATGAGGCCCTGGAGCTCGGTCAGGCCCAGCTGTTGTATGAGAGGCGTCGGAGGGGGCAACAGCAGCTGCCATCCCCACCTTCCGGTTTAAAGAATGAGAAGAAACCTCCCCAGCACCAAGAGGCGGGCCCTAAGCGGCCAGAGGCTCCAGCAGAGGCCAAGAGTGCCCCTGGGCCTGATGAGGAAGGAGAGGGCAGCTCGGACAGCGACAGCAGCAGCAGCGAAGAGAGGTGAGTGGCTGCAGCTGTTCTGACCACTTGTCCCCGTTTGGGGTTTTCACCCTTGGCTGTAGATAGCGACTTAAAAAAAAAAAGTGATGATTCTGAAGTGAATCAAGTAGTCTGTGGTATAGCTCGGGGGGCCTTTCAGGCCAAGTTTTCAATAGGAAGCGGGGTTGAGGTGAGGCAGGAGTGGGTCTGGGGACTGGTGGAACTGACAACGGTCATCCCCCTTCTGCAGTTGGGAACCAAAGCACGGGAAGAAGCGAAGCCGTGGGCTTAAGTCCGATGACGGGTTTGAGATCGTGCCCATCGAGGACCCAGGTGAGCTTGGTACCTTGTGAAATGGGAGGCGACAATGGAAGTTTGGGTCGATACGGAGCTTTGACTTTTCCCTTTTCTCTCTAGTGAAACATCAGATACTAGATCCTGAAGGCCTTGCCCTAGGTGCTATCATTGCCTCTTCCAAAAAGGCTAAGAGAGATCTCATAGATGACTCCTTCAGCCGGTAAGGGGGCCAGGAAATCATGAGATGTGGCCCTGGGAGGGGGACGGGGGATGATTTTGGCTGCTGTCCTCTCTCTAGGTATACATTTAATGAGGAGGAGGGGGAGCTTCCAGAGTGGTTTGTGCAAGAGGAAAAGCAGCACAGGATCCGGCAGCTGCCTATTGACAAGAAGGAGGTAGAACACTACCGCCGACGCTGGCGGGAAATCAATGCACGTCCCATCAAGAAAGTAGCCGAGGCGAAGGCCAGAAAGAAACGGAGGGTAAAGAGTGGGGCCGCCTGTTATCTGTGTGCAGGGGTGGGAGTGGGGAAGAGGTCCGCCTGACAGAGCCACCGTGCACCCCCCCGCCCCCGGCAGATGCTGAAGAAGTTGGAGCAAACCAAGAAGAAGGCAGAGGCTGTGGTGAACACCGTGGACATCTCAGAACGTGAGAAAGTGGCTCAGCTTCGGAGGTAAAGGAGAGAGAGGTCACCCACAAAGGTACATGGGGTTAAAAAGGATGGCTGGAAGCCTCTAATGTCTTCCTTCCATTTACAGTCTCTACAAGAAGGCTGGGCTTGGCAAGGAGAAACGCCAAGTCACCTATGTGGTAGCCAAAAAAGGTGTGGGCCGCAAAGTCCACCGGCCAGCTGGAGTCAGAGGCCATTTCAAGGTGGTGGACTCAAGGATGAAGAAGGACCAAAGGGCACAGCAAAGGAAAGAGCAGAAGAAAAAACACAGACGGAAGTGAGCAGAGCCATGGGGTCCTCTGAGAAGACAGTGTGAGGACATGGAGGTGTGATTCCAGCCCCCACCCCATACCAGCTGCAGGCTGGCTTGCATTGTAGTCTGCTGGAAAGACAGGTGGGGTGCCTAGAACTCTCACGGGGTGGTCCTGAGTGTTGAAGGAAGGTCTCTGACATGTCCTGTTGGTGCTGTAGCAGAGCCCCTAGCTCCTCTGTTAGGAATGTGGAGTACTAGACGAACAGTCTCCTAGGGGGAAGGTCAGTGTCCGAGTGGCATTCACTCTATTTCTGGGCAAGCCAGCCTCTCAGGTCTTCCCCCATCCTCTTCTATTATCTGAATAAAACCAGGGTATTATCTTTTCTGACATTTAGTTCCCACTAAGTGCTAACTCAAACATCTGGGTGTTCACACCATGTACTGCACAGTTATAAATCATAGTATGTACTCACTGTGAAGTAGAAATGACAAACAATCCACAGGTCCCAGTAGTAAAACATTTACTAGAGCAAGCAGAAAGGAATGCACATCTTAAAGAAACCTTCACAAAGTCACAAAATTCGAAGTATGTATATTTCCTTTTATAAACAAGATAGAACAAAAATCATCAAAATCATTTCAGCAAAAGATTTTCTACCATTGTGGCAAGTTAAAAAAAAAAAATACAATGAAATAGAAGACACTTTAAAAGCTGTCGTTTTTGTTTTTTTCAATTTAGCAATACTTCAGACCTGGAGCAGTCTTGTTTCTCTTTGAAGGTAGGGGCTCTCTGGGTCTGGCGGGCTGCTGCTTCCTGTCTCAGGACTGGACACAAACCTGGCTGGGGAACCTGAGCACGGACTCTCACTTACACATTGCTCTTCCCTGCAAAGTCTAGAAGCACCAAAATCCTTCCCCAAATCTCCAACAAATGCTTCAGTAGGTTGGGTTTGCAGAAAGCCAACTCCTAAAGAGGGAACTGCCTGGCCACACAGCTAAGAAAAGAAATTTTACTTGTAGATGTTTATAAGGTGACATTTTAGTAAAAAATATAACACTACATATAATAAAATCCTAGAGTGAGTTTTGTGCCCTAGAAGGCCCTTTCTTTCAAGGTATTCTCAACTGACCTTCACAACTCACCTAGAGCCCAATAGGAGGTTCCCAGCTCTCACTGCTTTCAAGGACCAAAGCAGCTTCCCAAGAAGACATCCGAAAACTAATCCAGATGAAAGGGTAATGTCTCCAAGCTCCAGCTAATCCACTAGGGGCAGGGGGTCCTTACACCTTGGGCCCCAACCCAGCCCTGAGACGCCTAGTTACCAAAAATCTTTCTAAAAATAAAATTAAAGACAATTGATTTCACGCTGTAGCACATACCCTCTAACTGTCCCATCGACTTTTCTTGCGCTTGGGTGGCTCGGGGACAGCGAAACCATCGGCTGTCTTATCTGTCTTGCTGTCCACCTTGTCCATCTTGCTGTCCACCTTGGGGTCCACCTTGCTCTCACGATTACAACCCTCTTTCCTGCTTTCACCATTCCGACCATCGTTTGCACCTCGGCTCTCTCCATGTCGGCTGCCACCTCCTCCGTGCCTACTCTCCCCATGACGGTGGCCGTCAGCATGACGGCTGCTGCTTTCGGGGTAGCGGTATCCATCTCCATGGCGACCACCCTCTCCATGACGTGGACTGTCGCCATGCCGATTGCCACTCTCTCCATGACCATGACGGCTGCCACCCCGGTTCTCCGTGTATCTCTCTCTCTTCCCATTGCCTCCCCCAGGCCCTTCTCGGCTGTTACTCCCTGAAGCTGTATTGTTGACTCCCTGGGCTCCAGCAGAAGGGTAGGTCACTGGAGCACCGCTGAGGTTCCCAGTATTGCCAAAGCCTGGGATGCCCTTGGTGGCACTGCCAAGGGGGCTGTCTGGACTGTTATGGCCCTGCTGGGCTGAATTAGTTGGGACGGAATTCAAGCTCCCTGCACTAGTCCATCCACTTGCGCCAGCAGCAGAGCTTCCCGCCTTCTGGTTGCTTAAGCTGGCAGCAACAAAGTGACTCTTGTACTGTGACTGAAAGAGAGACAACAAGAGCTAAGACAGTGGGTTCAAGAAACTTGGGATATGTGAAGCTTGGTAATGAGAAAGTACACAAATTCTATGCTATCCTGGCACTATGAGCATCCCGATGGCCCCACAACCCTGTGGTTTCTATGTTCCTCTATTAATGAGAAGAAATCTAGGGACCTAGCTGAAACATCAGTCTGAAGGCAGATAAAATGCATAAATTAAGGTTCAGCTGGTTAGCTTGCTAACTGGAGGGGTGGAAGGATAAGTATACATGGGTTCAAAGTTAAGAGCTCCAGAACCAAACTTGTCTTAGCTAAAAAAAAAAAAAGGTAATTATTCTCAACCAGCTTCCAAGAGCCTTAGAGGTGGGCAATGCTGTCGGCTGTTGAGGCAGGGCAGGACCGCCAGCCCTGCTACAGTACCAACAGTCCCAAGCTCTGGGATGACGGATGTCCCTGACCAGATTTCCTAGCTTCTACACCTGCAGCTCTATGTAAGCTATTATGAAGTTGACATTCAAAACTGAAAGCAGTGAGAAGCCCTTAAGTCTAGCATCAAGCCTACAAGCTCAGCTACCCTCTCTGAAAGACTAGGCCCCTCATCACTGTGCAAAGCTCTTTTAGCTAACTCCTTAATTTCAGACCTGGAAAGCTGCTTTCATTGCTGTCAGCCGATCTCCCATGGCTCCTGTGGAGGGCTTGTAGGCCTCATAATTGCTCATCACATTATTGTTGTTTCCTCGGTCCTTTAAAAAAAAACAAAACAAAAAAACACACCCATGAGGACAGAATGAGCAGGAAAGCTCACTGCCAGACTGGGCCTCATATCCTGGAAACAAAGTGGGCACTGCAATGGGAACAGGATATATTTTGTGGGAAAAGGTACAGTAATAAATACTTAAAAATGCTTATGCCTTTTAACCCAGTAATTCTGTTTTTAGGAATTAACCCTAACCCCGAAGTCAGATTATGCCCAATGCTGATCATATGGTTTTATTTACACACACAAATACAATGTTTCTATAATTCTGTAAAGCTTTACATGCTCAGGATGAAGAGGCCACAAGGCAATATATAGCATATGCATATAGCCTATACATGGCTCAAGCTCTGAATTCACTCCTAAAAGCCTGAGTCTCAGTTTCAACACTTACTGCAGTATAACCTGGGTGCCTCTGTTTCATGATCAGTACACCTGTGCTCACTGGGTGGTTGTGAAGACTGAGTTAACATGCATGACTGCTTGCCATGGCTCAACATTAGCTATCACTACCAACGGTGTCCTGTGCATCGTTACTGAGAGGTGTGAGCAGATTCTTTATCAGAGACACCAAGTAAACAATAATGCTCCACAAATAAAAAGACTGGCAGCTTTCTTCTTTGGTTTAGGAATCAAAGTGACAGGAAACAGGCAGTTAAGAAAGCCAGTAAGGGGGCGCTTTCATTACCTGTTTTGTGAGAAAAGCTAGCTCTCATTTCTGATGCAATTTCCCACAGAGTGTAGGAAGCATTCTGGAGTCAGGGTTCCCAGCAGCAGACTCTAGGCCAGTGCTGGAGGGCTTGTCAAGTTTTTGATTCACCAGGTCTGGGGTGGGGCACAAATTTGCATTTACTGCTGGTCCAGGGACCACAATTTGCAAACTGATGTTAATCTAGACTGATTTCCTGAGCATATCTAGTCACCAAGTACACAAAGGTGCTTCTCTAAGACAAAGTCACAACATTCCTTGTAGACGGAGTTCTAAACTCACTGAGGCTTTCTCAGGTAGAGGAGGACGGTCATAACATCCTCCAGGACTTGGGAGCAGCCCAAAGGGCACTGCTGCAGTCTGGACTCACCGTGTTCTCTGAGCCTAGGCCAGGCCGCTCCCTGTAGCCTAGGCCGCCTCCACCAATGTTCAGCTTTTTGCCTTTTCCTCCTTTAAAGCGGGATTTCCGAAACCAGGCATTCTGCATTGAACACAATTCAAGGTTAGGCCATGGGAGGAAGAGGCAGCCAGAGAAGGAAGAGGCAGCCAGAGGAGGACATCATCAGAAATGAAGTGGGAGGGAAGAACGTACTGGTTCATCTGTAGCCAGTGTATTTATGGCAACTGTTCACAGGAACCACAGACGAACTTCTTTTGGGAGTTTAGTCTACCAAATTTGTCAGGAGGCCCAGCTCCTTATCTGAGGCTTCCATTACTGCTGTTTCTCAGGGCCTCCAGGAAGGGAAGTGAGTAGGTAAGCCTCAGATGGAGAGCACTTACTCTGGCCACTTCTAACTTCCTAGAGGAACCTTTTCTTAATCTAGACATACTACTGGATATACACGTTTGGAGCTTAAAAGAGGGCTCAGAAGTGAAAGAAAAAGACCATGTGAAGTGAGGTTCACCAGAACTGGCTCTAGGGGCAGATGTCCAGGACCACTAGCAACGTAACTGAAAGTTTTATGTACCCATAGCCTGAAGCGTCCCTTGAACTTGATCGCTGCCAGCACCCTATGAATCAATTTATGTTCTTTTCACAGAATGCAAATACCAGTGGGAGAGGTAGCCCTTTATCTAACAATCACACATTACAATCTAAGTGAAGTACTTGAGAGGTAGGGCTGGCTTCAGAAAGGCACTGACCAGGGAAGCTGATCACACAGTGTGAGAGAGCACAGGAAGCCTAAGGCACAAAAGAGACATAGAAAAAGCCAAAGACAAGATACATCCTGTTCAAAAATGCAGTTTACGATGGGCTCTCTGTACCCAGGAAATGGAAGGAAACATTATTTTACTCCTTCCTGCCATGCAAGTCCTCTACTCCCAGAACCCAGAGTATGGGCAGTAATACCATACTGTAAGTGCAGAACGGATTAACCATTCTATGCGCTGACTTATGAATCTAAAAAAGACATAAATTTAGGGCGCCTGGGTGGCTCAGTCGTTAAGCGTCTGCCTTCGGCTCAGGTCATGATCCCAGGGTCCTGGGATCGAGTCCCACATCGGGCTCCCTGTTTGGCGGGAGGCCTGCTTCTCCCTCTCCCACTCCCCCTGCTTGTGTTCCTGCTCTCGCTATCTGTCAAATAAATAAATAAAATCTTTAAAAAAAATAAAAAATAAAAATAAAAAAGACATAAATTTCTACTATCAGAATGTGTATACTGAACCCATTTGTAATTTGGGGACTCCATATATTAAGATGACTCAGTATTTACTTCAGTAGAATGTCTAGCTTAGTTTTAGATTGGTAATCAAGTGGTTTAAGGTCTGAGACCTAAATCAATGAGAAATAGTTAAATACATCGTATTTTCTTAAGATGTCACACATTTTTAGCCCCTCAAAAAGACTGGGAGAAAGGGCAATAAGGGGAAAATAGCTATCTTTGAGATTAAACTTACAAGTGTGCTATGGGGCAAACAGGCAGAAATTTCAGAGGGACAGATTTTAGCACAAAGAAAGGAATAAGCTTTTCAAATCAATGTTGCTGGAAAAAGAGGTAAGACAGACCAGATGAATTTTAATGTCCTACAGTACCAATCTGTTCCTCCTAAGCAGTGCCCCCACCCACGGCCGTAACTTTTCTGTCATGTGTCTATGTTAGCTCCTCAGGCTTGCTGAGTTGTTGTTTTTTTTTTTACTAGTTTTAGAACCTCGAGCCATCCTAAGTGTACTCAGCCCCTCACCTGCATTGCCAGATCTAGGAGTTCCTTGGAAACATGCTGATTGGCTCCTTCCAAGTTCCGGACAAGGTCACCAGCAAAATTGCTGTCCTTGGGGGTCAGTAAGGTATAAGCCACGCCTTTCTCACCCGCTCGTCCTGTGCGGCCAATCCTATGAGTGTGAGTATCAATGTCTCGTGCCACGTCATAGTTAATAACAGTCTTAATTGAAGGAATGTCCAGACCACGGGCTGAAATAAATACCAAATTCTTTTATCCTTCAGCAGGAGTCAAAACACCAAAGTAACCCAAAATGCTAGCCCTCTAAGAACGCACATTCCTCTTGGTTTGGTGAGCTAATAAGATCCAAGCATTTATGGGACGCCTGGGTGGCTCAGTCAGTTAAGCATCTGCCTTCGGCTCGGATCATGATCCCAGGGCCCTGGGATCAAGTCCCACATCGGGCTCGCCGCTCCACGGGGAGCCTGCTTCTCCCTCTGCCTCTGCCTCTCTGTCTCTCATGAATAAATAAATAAAATCTTAAAAAAAAAAAAAGATCCAAGCATTTAAGTTGCCCTTCTATGATGCTAGGCTGTCTAGCATCAGGGACACAGGCCTTCTGCCATCAATAACCTGCCATGGCCTCTCTCTTGCTCTAGGAATGTGTAAAATAATGAAAGCCAGCATCAAATTGGCTTGAAGCTGAAAAATTATCTCCTTTTTGGGGAAAAAATACCAGTTTTAAGGGTAGCTATTAAAACAGAATAAAGCCAAAAGTCATACTTCAAAAAACTTTTTTTTTTTTTTTAAAAGATTTTATTTATTTTTTAGAGAGCGAGCGAGAGAGAAACAGCATGAGAGGGGTGAGGGTCAGAGGGAGAAGCAGGCTCCCCACTGAGCCGGGAGCCCGATGTGGGACTTGATCCCAGGACCCTGGGATCATGACCTGAGCCGAAGGCAGACGCTTAACCATCTGAGCCACCCAGGCGCCCACAAAAAACTTTTTGATCTTGAGTGAAGTATGCCCGATCAATATGACACTGGCTCAACAATTTTTTTCCTCCGAGTATCTTTTAACTGCAGGGATTCTTTCTTCAAAGAGAAACATTAAGTGCAAGTAGTACCCAGAGCTCCAGGTTGTGGTCAATGGTCTGAGCTCCATTCAGGGTGGGGTGGCCAGCCAGGCCAGTAAAGTGCCTCCAGTCAGACTGCTCAGTGCTCTAGCTCTTTTTTTTTTTTTTAAGATTTTTATTTGTTTATTTGTGAGAGAGAGACAGTACAAGCAAGAGGGAGAAGCAGGCTCCCTGCTGAGCAAGGAGCCGGACTCAATCCTAGGACCCTGGGATCATGACCTGAGCCGAAGGCAGATGCTCAATGGACTGAGCCCCCCCAGGCGCCCTCAGTGCTCTAGCTCTTACATGGCAACACAAAACATCCTTACTGCGCAGGGCCGTGAGGTCACCGGGGAAGGTCATACTCTACCTGCAACATCTGTGGCCACCAGGACTGGGATGTCCTTTTTCTTAAAGTCTGAAATGACCTTGTTTCTTTCACTCTGATCCATGTCCCCATGAAGCAGCCCAAGATTATGACCCTCCTGCTTAAGGTTATTGGCTAGCTCTTCAGCATTGGCTTTTTTAGTAACAAACAGGAGGACACTTCCTGAAGAGGTAAATTCCACCAGACGCCGGGTAAGCCAGTTCCATTTACTAGGCCCAGAATGGAGAATTTCTACAATCTGTGTCACATCTTCATTCGCCTGAAAAGAAACAGATGACTGTGACATTTGTACCAAAAGGCACCTGAACAAGGACCAGACATCATTTTCCACCCCCATAGAGAAGAACCTTAAATAGTCCCTCTTCTCCTCGGGCCTTCTTTGAGCAAGTCAAGCGCAGCTCGAAACCTACATCCCTTCTCAAATCACTGGGCTCTACCTAACTATTCATAAGCCCCAATACTCTGCAATACATTGTTAGAGGCATATTCAGATTATTTATTACTAATAAATTTAGCTCCTTTTCTGTCCTTCCCACTCACTGCTCCTAGTACTATTCATACACACATAGAAGGCACTCAAGAATGAAAAGCAGACAATGTCAGAACACCAACTAACTGCACAGAACTTTAAAAATAAACATGGTAAGCAACTTCAGGAATTCTCAAGGGAGCCAAATTTTCCACATAGGACATATGCAAAGGTAAATACCATGAACTCATTTTCACCAGGCCTTTCAAGTCACCTCACTCCTCCTCCAATCATTTAAAATGTCCGTTCCATCCTGTCTTCCAGGCAAAGCCTGCTTCACCCCGCAGCAAAGTTTTTTTTAAATTTTTATTATGTAAAATTTTAAACATTCCAAAAAAATGAACATAATCACCTCCTATGTACCCATCACCCAGCTTCAACAATATCCATATTTTGAGAATGTAGTTGTCTTATCTATCCTCCTAACCTTGTGTTTTTTAAAACAAATCTGATGTATAACATAGTAACATGTTTTCCCTCTCAATAGTGAGAAACTAATTCCATGTCTCCAAAATATGAAAAATAACCTGTTGGGGTCCCATCTAGCCTTGCTTTTTAGGGTTACCTCTCCAATGTCTCCCTGCACCACACGAATAGGGTCGATCAGGATGTCTCTGGCCAGTTTTTCAATTTTTTTCCGAAAAGTTGCACTGAATAAAAGAGCTAAAAGGTAAAGTAAATTCTGTTAAAGAAACAGTGTGACTTCGTTTTTGAATACCCACTAAGCCTCCTACTGATACTCAGAATTATTCAGTTTTACAAAATAAACCCACCTGAACTTTCAATTTAGTTTCAAAATTGATTCACTAAGGAAAAAAGCATTTTCCTTTTTCTATTTTTATACATTTTCAGTTAAGACAGGGACTGTCAGCATGGTTCGAAAAGGCTCCTGACTTCCTATCAGCAGCCCTGCACTGTGCTTTAACCCCATGTGCTGATAAAACCATGTAACTTGGGACAGGTCATTTCATTCTCAGGCTTGGATTATCATCTACAAAAACAAGTGAGTTATATCTGATGATCTCTAAGGTTCTGTGCAGCTCAAACTTTTTATCTCCTCCTCATGGTTCTCACCAGTACACACATGATCATTTCTGCTGCCATACTGTGAGTGCTTATAAAATACATAGGTGTTTAATCTGAACACAAATGTGACTTAATAAAACTGCTTCATACATACTCTGTCTGTCAGGACGGACATGACTTGCTATGGATCGCACCTGGTACTCTGGAAGAAGTAAAGCAGTAAAATTAACATTATAACTCTATACGATGGGTTGGGATGCCTGGGAAAAAGTCCTTTTACTAAAACTCTTCATATGAGAAGTTGTAACTATTAAGGAAAATGTGAAACTCCTAGGCCTATCATTCAGTATGAAACCCAGAAATTCTTTCCCTTCCACCCGGCTAAGCTAGGCCCAGTGGTATTTTAATCAATAAAGATGGGTTATTCAGAATTTCCACACAGTTGGGAGGACAGAGAAGCAAAGAGCCTTGAATGATATGACATCTACTACTAAGAACATAGACCTTGACCTCCACAATCAAAGGCATATGAATAAAAATAAAGCATAGAGAAAATATTCCCCCTATATACAAAGGCACTTTCAAAATGTCTGTAACCCAGTCAAGCCTAACATACTTCCTGAGAGAACACCTAAAAATAGTTAATGGCTTAGCTATATCTCTACGGTCTAATCCTATACAACAGGAGTATTTTTAGCATCTCTCATAGAAAAAAAATGCTAAGTCTAGAAAGACAAGAACAAACCAAGTATCATGAGGATGGGGACAGAAGAAACTGGTATTAAAGCATACCAAATCCCATGTCAAACATGCGATCTGCTTCATCAAACACAAGGTAAGAGACTCTTTGAAGATTGGTAGCTTTCTTCTTCACATGATCAATTAGTCGACCCTATGAGATCCAGAAAATGAACAGTTAAGTATAATTAAAGGCATTTACAAGAACTTTCTCAATTGTACCCCTGGCAAAAGTGCTAATACTCCAGTTGTCAACTGTAACAGACACTGGGTCTGACAGACTCAGACTTTATGCACTACAGAGCATAAAAGAACAGAAAATTTGAAAACTTAGTTTTGGGAACATGGCCAGAACTATTTTGTGGGGCATTCTAAAATGACCTAATTTAAAACCTTATTGATGGGTTTTAATGTTTAGACTACACTCTTTTAGGAACTATGACCAAACTCCAAATTGTATGGTCCAAAGACCGTCTTCTTTTTTGATTCTCAATGCTCTCAAGTAACCATAGATCCATTTTCTAGGAAAGCATTAAAAAAAAAATCTGAAGTAGAGGGGAATCTATAGCTACTAACATACATGTCAGAGAATCTTAATGGATTGCTATTCTAGTCAACCAATCAAAATTAAACCAATGCCACAGGCTGTCATTTATCAGAGTATTCTTGACCCTGCTTTACCCCACATTTTGGGGAGCATTCCATTCAATAACTAACCCTTTTTCCATACCAAGAGTGGCTAAGAAGCCATTTGAACCCAAGACATACTTACTGGGGTACACACAACAATCTCTGCCCCTTCCTGAAGGGCCTTGGCCTGCTCCCACATGCTCCCTCCTCCGTATACAGCGACTGATCGAAGATTATATGCTTTCCCAAACCGCTTACATTCTGCATGGATCTGCAAAGTTGTTGACATAATGACATAACAAACCAGAACACTGACCAATACCCAAAAGGGAGTTCTAAAAAAACCCAGAGAATGTGATGTCCTAGAAAATCAAAAGCTAGAAATAATGCTTTATAATCACATTTTTATTCATAAAGTAAATGAACAGAGCACCACTGTCACATCCCAACAGGCTATCTGCGACCTTGTCTTGATTACTCTTTTTTTCTTTTAAACTTTACTTCCTGACCTTGTCATTGCCTTTTTACCCAAGCAAAATGAATTAACCCAGGAGGAAAACACTGGGAACTTAAAATACAAGTAATTCCCATATATTTTTTCTCTTAACACAGTTCTAGGGAAAAATATGTGTTTGGTTATATAGAAAATATATAACATAATATTTTCCAAAAGTTTCCTGGTAGCACAACAACGTGAATGTTCTTCATGCTGCAGAACCATATACTTAAAAAAATTATTAAATTAATTATTTTAAAAATTTCACATTTTTAAAAAGTTTCCCAGTTAATTCTACCCTCTTGACTGACTAGTCCCTTGCTAGTTCACATACAAAAGGGGGCATTCTACACAAAGTACATACCTGCTGGCAAAGCTCCCTAGTAGGACACACTATCACTGCAATTGGCCCATCACCTGGTTCCAATTCCTTCTGGTCCATTATATGAATCAACATGGGCCAGATAAAGGCTGCAGTTTTTCCACTGCCGGTTTTGGCAATACCAATCATGTCTCTACCACTTAATGCCACAGGCACACCCTAGATGAAAAATAAAGTATATCCATTCTAAACTTTCAATTTTAAAGATGTACTGAAAGAAATCCTGGGGAAATCAATGACATTCATTTCCAATGAAACACAAATATCCTGATGGGTTATGCTGGCTATAAAATAAAAAGGAATACCTGGCATTTCCATAAACTTCTTTATAGGAAATAATATTATCATTCTCTACATGTGGATCATCCACTATTTACAAAATATGAATGACTCCATATGCCTGAGATACAGAAATGAAAAACTGCAATGTATACTGTAAGTGGGTTGCTAAAATAAAAAAATTTTCCCCTTGAGAAGGTAAAGACTAGGTCACTCATCCACATACAGGAAATTCTTATATTCTGTGTAGGAATCAATAAATCCCATATATAAGTGGAAAACAGAAGTTATGACTTCCAGTTATAAGTGAGAATTTTCAGGTCACAAAGGAATCCTAATCACTGACAGTGTGTTGTCTACACGCAAATATTTTTTAAGTTTAGGCCTAACAAACTGCTTTCTTCAGGTCATATTTTCAAGATATTTAGCAGATACAAAAGAATATTTCCCAGCCCCTGTAGCGACATCTTAGAATGGTCAATAATTCATTTTTTTTTTTGCTCTTTGATTTTTAAAGGTTTCAAAAATACTCTTGGATTTCATCTATGTTCTCTTTTCCCCCTTAAAGCAAAAGTTGGAGACTAAGCCAGAGAGGAAATATTTAGATACCTTCTATCTATGCCAATATAATTTTGGGCTATACGCTGTTTTACTGCTTTGACTTGTTTGTAAAATAAATATGGTTACTGAGTATCATCCTACTTTGTTTTTCTTTCACTATGTTTTACTTACCTGGCACTGTATTGGAGTGGGCTGTGTGTACTCAGATTTCCGAATCTGGTGCATAAGTTGTTCATCAAACCCAAAGTGAGCAAAACTACTTCCTGGTCTAGGAGGCGCAGCACCAGAGACCTAGAAATAAAGACAACCCCCAGGAGTGACTCGTACTTCAAAATGAGCAGCATCAGAAGTTCAAGAGTGTTTACCTGTAGCTTGTACTTCATTTGAGTATACAGAAGGGAAAATAGGAAGTCTGTGGTCAAAAGTGCACACTGTTTGAAAAGGTAGAACTTGAGTGATAATGGATCTAAAGCATTACATAAAAAAACTCCATGATATAATATTCCTGAGATAACTGTCATATGATTTAAAATGATTAAGTGCCTAGAAATCTCTTAGATCAGAATTTTCTTATAAGAAATAAAAATATTGCTCAATGGATTGGAAGAAGTCATGAATACTTTTTTTTTTTGCCATTTTGCATAACTATTAACCAGATGGTAGAAAAAAACAAAATATACTCTTGAAATAAAATGAACTCCAAACAAGACATGTCTATACCCACTGGTTACAATCTACTGTCTCCATTTTCAATTCTGCCTAAAGAGTTAGTGTCCCACTTAATGATGGGCCAGCCACCATCAAACATTGTTCAAACTGTACCCAGGTGAAGAACAGGGCTTATAATCTCCATGTTGACTTCAACAGTAGTAACCCTGCAATGCTTCTAATACTGATTATGTCTAATCAGGATTTCACTTAAAAGGTTTTTTTTTGGCGGGGGGGGGGGGATTACCCTTGGAAAATAGACACTACATGCATATGCACACATCCTTTCTCAGAAAACAGGTTCAAACATCACACAGAAATTGGCAAGGCAGACAGAGGCCAGAAAGCTGTCTGCACTAGAGTAGATATTACTGTATTATATGTGTTTCACTTAACATCTAGCAGTATCCTAAACAATGTAGCTAATGGGCAACCCAAAACTTTTTGGCAGACAATTAAAAACTATTATTCTGAAATCAGTGCATATTTTAAGAAGGTGTTAATTTCTTCTAATATTTTAAAAAAGTGTGCTACATAATTTGAGAAGTATGTCTTAATTTTAAAATATTCTAAGACTTCACATACTGTTTACATCTATTAATCCTGTCTCCTCTTCTGATGATGGGGACTCTTACCCTTCATTTCCAGCCCACCCAACACAGTTCCTAGCACACAGTACTCATTGCAGTAACACTTGCTGATTAATTTTAAGGTCACAATGACTTCTTACTCCAACACAAGATACAAAATTGACTGAACACGTACAGCAGTCACATGTGTTGCATTAGAGAAAAAACAATCCTATCCTAAAATAGCTGGAAGACTAAAACAATAAGATCAAGACATAGGGGCCTATAGGATACAGTTATTACTCTATCAAAGATAGTCCAAGAACCATTAGAAAAGAAGGTTATTTTAGTTTGGATAAGCAACAATACTAACCCTGGACTAACTAACATTAATATAAGAATATATGGCTTAGGGGGCGCCTGGGTGGCTCAGTTGGTTAAGCGACTGCCTTCGGCTCAGGTCATGATCCTGGAGTCCTGGGATCGAGTCCCGCATTGGGCTCCCTGCTCGGCAGGGAGCCTGCTTCTGCCTCTGACCCTCCCCCCTCTCATGTGCTCTCTCTCTCTCATTCTCTCTGTCTCAAATAAATAAATTAAAAAAAAAAATCTAAAAAAAAAAAAAAAAAAAAAAAAGAATATATGGCTTAGGGACGCCTGAGTGGCTCAGTCAGTTAAGCGTCTGCCTTCGGCTCAGGTCATGATCCCAGGGTCCCAGGATCGAGCCCCACATCGGGCTCCCCGCTCAGCAGGGGAGTTTGCTTCTCCCTCTCCCTCTGCAGCTCCCCCTGCTTGTGCTCTCTCACTCACTCTCTCAAATTAATAAATAAAATCTTAAAAAAAAAAAAAAAATCGGCTTAATGATTGACTTACCCGAAGATTGAGCTTATGACGGAGATCTATTAGCTGCTGAGGGGTGAGGTTGGTTATCTCTTCATGCTCATTGTAAAAATTTTTTTCAAATGGTGGATAGTCAATCTGCAGGTCCAATTATTCAAAGTTAGTCTAGAATTCAAGAGTCAATCCTGTAAGTTATATTTTAATGCAAAATAACCTTTTACACATATTACATAAGTAAAGCCTTAACCAGCAAGAGAAGACAAAGGAATTCACTTATTCATGATACACATCCCAAATGTACAGCCAGTATCTTTTTCTATTTCCATTTTCAATATAAACACACACCAACCTACTTCCTAAAGAGACTCAAGGACACCTCAGATTTGAACCACTGTGATGCAGACTAAGGAATCTCTATAAAGCCAAAGGCCTCAGAAGACAAGTATTTTTTTTGTTTTATTTATTTTTAAATTTAAATTCAATTTACATATAGTGTATTATTAGTTTCAGAGGCAGAATTCAGTGATTCATCATTCTTATATAATACCCAGTGCACATTACATCACATGCCCTCCTTAATGCCCATCACCCAGTTACCCCATCCCTCTACCCCCTTCCCCTCCAGCAACCCTCAGTTTGTTTGCTATGGTTGAGAGTCTCTTGTGGTTTGTCTCCCTCTCTGATTCTGTCTTGTTTTACTTTAGAGGATAAGTGTTTCAAAGACATTCCAGCTTATAACACTTAAATATATTTTGGAATATGCTCTTCACCTAGCTCTAGCATTTAAAAACATTTCTAATAGTTCCTTTGAGAAGAGCTCTGCCTTTAGAGGGAGTTCTATTCTTTTTAAAAACATGAAACTCTTTATGTAACTTTAAAAAAAATGTATGGCTAAGTATTTCCAATTCCAAAGAAGTCATTCCTGTTACTCTTTTCATAACTTACTCTACTGAGACTATAAAAATAAGCCTATCACCACTTATGAATTTGGCTAAATGATTCTCTTTAACCACACAAGTGGTCTACAATAAATTACATTAATTCTGGCTATAGCCTAAAATTATCTTTCTATGGTATTATCAACAAAAAAGAAATGGAAGTTTTAGAAGTTCTCCTTTAGCACCACGAATAGGCAGAACCTTTTGTTACGTTCCCCACCACACCTGCACTAAGCTAGAACAGTATTTTCCTCAGTTCTCTTCTCTTTTTCAGAACGGAAGCTCCATGAGGGCAGAAGTGTCTTTGTTCACGAACTGTATGTACAAATATGTAATTTTTTTGTTATACATATGTATGAAATGGATAAATAAATAAATATATGAATAAATACATGAAATGAATGTGAAGAAAGCTACTTAGAGGCAGAAGGGCTATCCTTTCCTTACTTCTGGTCTCTCCTGGCAGACTGCCCACACTACCTGAGGACAACTGTGGGCTCCCCCAGCAGGATGATGAGGTTTGAGAGCTTCGTCAAGTATCTCAAACATCTTATTAGATGATTATTTCAAGTACTTGTGTGTTTTCCCTTATTAGATTTTCATCCTTTATCATGGATGCTTCCTCCCACATCAGTTTCACAGATTTAGTTTCATTTGCCACATGTAAAATACCAAGGCATTATTTGGTAGCATCTGTGCAAAAGGAAACATTTAAAAAATTGAGTATAACCCATACTCCAGTCTAGACCGGTAGCTCTCAAAATGTGTTAGTCTCAGGTGCCCTTTACACTTCACAAAAACACAACAAGCTTTTGCTTGTGTGGGTTTTATCCACTGATGGTTACCATATTAAAATTAAAATTGAGAAAATTCTTTAAGATTTATTCATTTAAAAATAATAAAACACCATTACATTTTAACTATAAAAGCTTTAATTTTAAAAAAGTCATAACCTTGCTTTACATTTTTACAAATCTCTTTAATGTCTGACTTAAAAGAAAATGGTCCCTACTATATTCAAATTCTTGTGATATATTGCTTTGACTGAAGCCTACGAAGAAAATCTGGCCTCACAAAGGTATGTAATTAGAAAGGGAAGAGAGTATTTATTTTTAATAGTCTTTCCAAATTCTTGTGGATTTTTACTCCTTTGATAGTATACTGCGCCTTAAAAAGTGGTCACTTCTTAAAAGGTATTTTCATTGTATAATCTGACACCACATAAATAATCTTTCCACATTGTTATATTATAATCCATGGGTCTATCACGCACTTTGAATGAAGACTTTACTCACACACGATTTCATAAAATTATGCATTGACTATTTGAAAATATTGGTTCATGGAGGTAGTACACAGATCATCCACATGGTGAAACATTTCACAATACAATAAAAAAAAAAATACTTGTTTATCACCATTAATTTCATTACAACAGACTTTAAGATTGGAAAGCTGTTAAACTCTGTCTAGTGAATAGAAGTTTCCCAAATTCTAATTTTCACTTGAAAGTTTGAATTCCTATCATTGGCAATAAACATTTTCAATTGTTTCCTTTGGAAAGTCATTCATTTTCTCAAATGAAAATGGTGTTCCATGAAAAAAAGCAAGTTAGGTCAGCTTACAACTCAAATACCTATGTGCTTTTCCTAGAGACAACTATCCTGTTCTGGCATGCAACAGAAATGCTTTATTCGTACTTCTCGTTTTGTCACATGGAATAAAAAGAACCTAACACAAGGGTCAAGATTTAATAAATCATAATTTTTAGTTTCATCAAGGATATTCTTAAGTGAAGCTGGTTTTTTTTTTTTTTTTTAAACTGTGATAGTGTGACAGGGAAGAACATAACCACTATTAGAAGAGTGGTAACACTGGCTTGATTCATTCGTGCTAAGGTTTCAGCAGTGCGACCTACCCGTGCTTTTAGCTATCAATGCAGATGCTGATGTATTGGAAAAGGCAAATTATGCTGGATTATGAAAATTCTTTTGACTCTGCAGACTCCCTGAAAAGATCCTTGTAGGAGTCCTTGGACCACACTTTGAGAACCACTATCCTAGATCTAGACTAAGGCATGCCAAATCTAGTCTGATATTTAACCTGAATGGAACACTTTTTTTTTTTTCCTTCAAGTGGGTATACTGATATCCTCATTCTCTTTTTCCTGACTTAAGGAAACTATAATTCCTGGCTCCACTTTGAAGGAATAGCCTCTCACCTGCCCCAGATCTGAGAGAAACAATAAAGATTTACAGCAATTAAAAAACAAATGCAGGCCCAAGGGCTCATTTTGAAAGGTAAACGATGGTCTGGAAAACAAGTGCAATTGCTTAAAAAATATTCTTAGCCTAAAATCTAATGGGAGCGAGCGATTCAGCTGTGGCTTGAGTAACATAAGCTATTAAAGCTTCACTTCCTGACTCAACCACTTAGCAGAGATGAGAAGATCCCAAAGAACAAATATTTTCATGACATAAGGAGTATGAATCAGGATTACTCAGATATTGAGAAAACCTAAATATTAAAACTGAAGAGAACTATCAGCTTTTGAAATAAGAATCAAATTCAGCAAGAAACACCATACCTCTGAATGATCAATGGGAGGAAGAGGATCAATGATTTTTTTGGAAGGTGCAATTGGATTTCCATCACTATCATATTCCAAATTATCTTCTTCCTCCTCCTGAACCACACCAGCAGTTGGGTTCTCTGCCATGTACCGAAAATAAGCTTCCTGCAGGAAAGCACAAGAACATAATCATACCCAAATACAACTAAGAACATCTCTGCTCCTGTAATTAGTGCACAGAGTATACCAGATGACTGCACAGTTTAAATACCTACCAAGTAAGGCAAGACTTATACTAGCAATGATTCCTTTAACAATAGCAGTATTCAGAGGGACAATCAAAAGAAACGAATGAGACAATTAGTACTACACAATGATTTCACTTGTTTAACAAGACTTACAAAGCTGTCTAGCCCACAGCCTTCCTGGGGTGGGGTGTCTACCTACCCTGCCCAGAGCTGTGGAACATGCTGTGGACTGACCAATCCAAGTTTGGAAGTTGACACTGATTAGAAGGGTCACAAACCTGGAAAGGGCTACTGTTCACTCTGGTTCCCTTCTCACCATCCCACAACTGAACAATGGGAACAAAAATACTGAAGGACAGTCATTAAATTAATGTGCCATCTTGAGATACAAGAATCACAAACAGAACCCTTAGAAAGAGGTAGAGGTTAGATGTTGCTAGAGGCCATCAGGAGATCCCACACTACTTCTTGATTTAGAAGCATAAACAGTAATTTTGAAAAAAAAAAAAATCAAGCTGAATAAAGGTCATATTTGTTTTTGATGTCATAGTTGATGAAAAGTTCCATCTTCAACATGGGGGAAAGCTATGTGAATTTTTCTATTACCAATCAGTCATACATGTAGAAAAGGAGGAAGTCACATGACATTCCCTGGTGACTGTCAGGAATGGCCATTTCAGTGAAGGCAAGCTCTAGCTTGTCCCCAGTACAGACTTTGTGGGGTAAAAATAAAAGATAGAAATACTGCATAGGAACTCACTTGGTCATCTTCCTCTTCAATGTCATCTCGAATACCCCTGGAAAAACAAGCGGAGAAACAAACTTCCCTGCAAATGTTCCACATACCCAGCTCCATACTTATAGCAGATTAGTGTTGAATTCCATACAGCACAGGAACTCTCAACACTAACAATAACAAAGCAGCAATAAGCAAACTGTACACTATCCATCCATCATATATGTGTGACTTCACTCTGTAAGCTGCAGTTTGCACTCTTTTGAATGGGATGATATGGTACCCTAGAAACATCAATTACTAAAGAGGATATAAGGAGTAAAAACCTTTGCAGATAGATACCCAAGGATCCTAGCTTTGACAACCCCATAAGACAAACACCATGCCGTTGTGAAAGGCATTTTAAAAAGAAACTGCATTTTATATATATTAAAAAAAACAAACAAACCAATAAACCCTCTATTTGGTATATGCTAAAAAGAATGTCACAATTTTCTTAATGTCCCCCAGAGTTTCTAGCTCTAGAGTAACTGGATTCAGCCAAAATCCTTGGGGACAGAGAAAAACTACCTCAACTCTTTTGTAAGTTTGATACTAAAACTCCTAAGCAGTTCTTGTGGAGAAGGGGGCCATCGTGACTTGCAGCATCTCTCAGGAGCTACAGAAAGTACGGCTGCGTAGTTCCCACAACCATCTGTTTCTAAACAGACTTTCTGCCTAACCTAGAACACTTGCTGTTCTCAAGGCAAGCAAAGTCACCAGTGTAGGGCAGCTGGAAGAGGATACAGCACACAGTAAGCACCAAAGAGAGGGCTGAACCTCCATATGGCGCAGGAACCTTGGGGAGGGCCTGAAGCACTGACTGACAAGTAGAGGGGAAGTCCAACCATGCCTACCTGTGCCTGGTAAGCAAAAGCCTTAAGAGGAGTGTATTCAGCAAGGGAAAGAGAAGAATTCGCTTTCCCAGAAAATAAGGTATTTCAAAGTTCTGATCTGTTGCTAAAGCATATCACTCCTTGAATAAACCAGGTTGCATTATTTATTAATAACATACTTTATGATATAATCACCATTAATTATTCCTCATAATCAATTACATAGGCATTAACTTATTTTGTATTAATTATGGGACAAAACTCAGAACAATGAGCCCAAACGTTAGTAATTATGCTCTTTTAACTCCCACTGTAACTCACTCTTACGTCTACTAAAAAACTATTTATAATGAAACACTAAATACTACTCTGCCAAAAAGAATGTTTTTTAATTATTGCAAATGCAAAGACTTTTGTCATCTCTGTAATAAGATACAGGGGTAACTCCAAGTTAAGACATTTGTATATTTTAATTTTTCTCTATAAACTTTGGGGGAATAAGCTTTGCAATACTTCAGCATTTTTCATGTAACCTTTGTGAGGGAGAAGAAAACAACTTACTTTACGTTTTTTCTTTCCTTGTCCTTTTCTTCAAGCCTTTTCATGTCTCTAGCCGCCTGATCCTAATGAAACAAAAGGCCATATGGAATCATATCCACTAAACACATTAAAAGGGGAATTTCTTTACAAAGAACTTTTAGTGGGTGCCTGGGTGGCTCAGTTGGTTAAGCGACTGCCTTCGGCTCAGGTCATGATCCTGGAGTCCCTGGATCGAGTCCCGCATCGGGCTCCCTGCTCGCCGGGGAGTCTGCTTCTCCCTCTGACCCTCCCCCTTCTCATGTGCTCTCTCTCATTCTCTCTCTCTCAAATAAATAAAATCTTAAAAAAAAAAAAAACAAAACTTTTAGATTCAAACAAGTACCATCACACTTTTAGCTATGCATTTCAACAACTACATCTTGAAGTAATCAAATTGTATTTTGACACTTATTTTTTCAAGAGAAATACTTAATGTTCTAAAAACTTGGCTACATGTGGATTGCATGATTTTTAGCTACAGTATTTACCACATATGGAAAAGCTACAAAAAATGCTTAGTCACTTTTAAAAAAAAATTACAGCTGTAAAAGGCCTTAAATTCTGGCAAACTAGCCTTTCTCAAAGCATAGCTTAAGACCATTAACATCAAACTACCAATGGAGCTAGTAAAAAAAAAATGGCAAATTTCTGGATCTGACTTTGGAAAGACTGTTCTCAACCTGGGGTGATTTTGTCCCCAGTGAACATTTGGCAATGTCTGGAGATGTTTCTGGTTGCTTTTGGGGAGTGAGGGTGGGGGGGCGGTTGTTACCAGTATCTAGTGTGTAAAGGCCACAGATGCTGCTAAACATCCTACAACGCACAGTCAGCCCCCACAGCAAATTATCAAACCCCAAATGTCAAAAGTCCTGAGGTTGGAAAGCACTGCTCTAAATCTACCAAATCAGAATTCTTGGGGGTGGAGTTAAATGCATGTATTTTCCATTTTCCAAAGGTAATTATTATACACAGCGAATTAATAATCACTGATCTCTTTGTTTTATACATGTGAAAATCAAGGTCAGAAGAATTAAGTAATTTTTCCAAGGTAAAACACATCCTGCACTATCATTTCTTATTATAAAGCAACATGAGTTTTTCTGGTTTCCTTGATTCAAAAAAATGTCACTAACTATAACCTGGCATGGTCAGGTGTTCTAGCTAATCGAATGTTCCTGATAAAGAGGAGTTATTTTAAAACCCAATTTTACATATAAACAAATTCACTTTTTAAGAAATTCAGCCAAATATACAATATACTCAAGACTACAACTAAAAGCAACATAATATAAGGAATGGGTCGCTAACATTTATAGAACATATTTTTTAAGCCTACATAAATCTTTTTTTGAAAAAATGGCTAAAAATAAGTCTTCATCTTAAGTTCAAACACTAGAGAAGTTTACATTTTCTAGTAAAGAATATACCTGAGATCAAGGATTAATGCAATATTGTGACAACACCACTCTGTCCAAGATCAGACAATATCCAATCTCTGTCCTAAAATGAGTGAAACCCCCTTGAATATTATACCAAAAACCACCCTGAAGAATGATACTGTATCAAAGAGACTTACCCTCCTACAGCTTCAACTACTTGAAATGCCAAGCAGGAAAATCTGGGCCATTCTTGGATACTCCCACTCAAAAAGGGTTACACCAAGTTGCATTACTAAAAATTAAATCTGAATTTAAACCAAGAAAAATCAAGAAATGATTCTTCTTATTCATCACTAGGGATTGTAAGATACAATGAAAAACAGCCCTTTGGGAAATGTCTGTATCTCAGAGGGAAAAAAGATCCATATAAGACACCTCAAACATGACATAACATTTATTGCCTTTACTTGCAGAGAGAATCATTTAACATACTTAACTAAATTGCTACCACGTTGCAAAGCACGTGAAACTTGGTGTTATCCCAAAAATACAGTGCTACAAGAACTTAGATATGGAATGACATAGCAGAAAGAAAATGGGATTTGGAGTTGAACTCTGGCTTTGCTACCTATAAAGTGCATACTCTTTAAGAGGCAAATAATCTGAGTTATTCTAAATCAAAGATGGGAAACAGTAATGGGTACCAATCTGGCAATGAAGGAAGTAAACCAGGATAAGAAGTTATTTTGATACAGATGTGCTTTGCTTACACTTTAATAAGTAGGAATATTCCAAAGAAGCATGCTGCAATTTTTCCTGTATCACATGATCCTGAGTCTTTTATTTTCTGTATTTGATAAGACAGAAAAATATTTCCCCACTGTAAGAAAACTAAACACAAGTGTGATGATAAATAGTTGTAAATGGTAGCCTCAATGTCAAGAAGATAAAAGGGACTGACAGTAAGGTGAACTAGAACAAGCAAGCCCTATCTATCTAAAGCAGGCAGCCATTTGCTCAGCACAAAACTATTTTTGTATTGCAAGAATAGAATGCAGGCTTAGTTTTGCCAGTGTCCACTTTTCAAGAGTCTGAACTTTTAGATAAAATCTTCTAATCTTAAAAATTTTGCCCCCCCCCCCCAATTCCGGCCCACATGTTTAAAAAGCAGTACCCAGACCAAAGAAAAACATCTATATTGGATTCCTTCTTTCCCTCCTTTCTTAGAGATGAGATGTGTCTGAAGACTTTAGGTTACAAGTACCTGAGGAATCTGGAAGGACTTTATTTCATAAACAATGAAGTGACAGTTTTTGAGCAAGAGGAATAACATGACAAACAACATGCGTTAGTCTAATTACTCTGTTTCTGTATACCACATAAATGTGAGAGCAGAGAACTGAAGGCAGGGAGAAAATTTACACCAGAAAAGAGTTAATGAGGGGTGCCTGGGTGGCTCAGTCGTTAAGCGTCTGCCTTCGGCTCAGGTCATGATCCCAGGGTCCTGGGATCGAGCCCCGCATCGGGCTCCCTGCTCAACGGGACACCTGCTTCTCCCTCTTCCACTCCCCCTGTTTGTGTCCCCTCTCTTGCGCTCTGTCAAATAAATAAATAAAATATTAAAAAAAAAAAAAGTTAATGAGAGTGTAAAGCAGGCTGACTATAGTGGAAACAGATGCAAAAGATACTATAAAGATTGAGAGAACTTGCCAAATAAGAGGAAAGGTAGCATGATGTACTAGAAAGAGCTAGGTTCTCAGGACTACTAAGCCAGAAAAATCTGGGTCCCAGCTCTGCCACAGGGTACCAATGGGATTTGGGGCAAGGGATTTGAATTACCACAGGGCTCAGTTTTCTTATTAGTTAAAAAAAAATTGTATTTTTTTTCCTGTCCATTCCCCATTGTTATTCTGAGGATTAAATGAAGTAACTCATGAACGTGTTTGATCTTCTGGCATTAAGAGGTATATATGACAAAAGAAAGACCTGGTTGAGGAATAAGACTCCAGGGGGATGCCATCCATGTAAAAATGGTCAATGTGATTTAGAAAAGCAGAGCTGAAACCGAAGAGAGACTGTGAGACTAACGACATGAATTATTCACATAGAAGTTAAGTTTTCAAAGTGGACGAGGTCATTAGGGATGTATAAAGAGTGAACATAGCAAATCAATATAGAGAACTACAGGAATCAACATTTTTTAGAAATTGGTAGGGGATCATATAGTTAAGATGAATATGTAATGAATTTTTTTTGGTACAATGATATGGTAGTTATGTTTTTTAAATGTTACAGAGATACAGAAATACTAATGGATGAAATGATATGCCTGGGATTTACTTTAAAATAATTTAAAAGAGGGAAGAGGGGTTAGATAACACAAGACTGTCTAAAAGTTGTTAATTGATAAAGCAGGGTGAAGGGTACATGGGAGCTCATTTTACTATTCTACTTTTGTATGTATCTGAAATTTTTCATAATAAAAGGTAAATAAATACAAAAGAAAAGTTAGAGAGATGGGAGAAAAAGGACAAAATACAAAATCACAAAAGCCTAGTGAGAAGAGTTTTAAGAACAAAGTGGTTACAAGTTTCAATTTCTACAGGGAGGTCAGGATGCTGGTAATGTTGATAATAAGAAATAAAAATTGAAAGTACAGAATACAGAATTCATACTTTTAGCAAGTTCCTTAGAAGTTTAATTGCCTTTAATGCTAGACTGAAGGAGGTAATAATCATTCCATTTAAGAATAGACAAAGAAATATTAAAACACACAATACAAATTTTGAACTGCCCTTGTTTAAGGGTCACAGTTCAAACTTCCTGAAAATGCTACAGGGTGTGTGGACATATGTTTAAGAAACTACAGAGTACGAGAGGCACCTGGGTGGCTCAGTTGTTAAGTGTCTGCCTTCGGCTCAGGTCATGATCCCAGGGTCCTGGGATGGAGTCCACATCAGGGAGCCCGCTTCTCCCTCTCCCTCTGCCTCTCACCCTCTCTCTGTCAAATAAATAAAATCTTAAAAAAAAAGAAACTATAGCATATGAGAGCAAAATTCTCCCAAGAGAGGGCCAGAAAGAAGAACTAGGTCAATCTGATCTATTTCTAATTGCTGTAACTTAACAAAACAGCCTTGATACTTGCCTCCACTTCGGCCATGAATGCCTCCAAGGGATCGTCATCGCTGTCAGAATCCGCTGGCTTGGAATGGAACTGCTGACGGGTAGGTGAGTTTTCAGCAGGAATGTAAGGTAAATCAACATTGCTAGAGTCTTCTTCCTCATCTTCAAAATATCTGGAAATTAAAAAATACATACATCTGAAAATTAAGATGCATGATTGATAAAGTGAATGTTTAATTTGGGGTCGGTGAATCCTTCATTTAACAGAAATTTTTATTATGGTATATGTATGTTACTATTAAGAGATCTGAACTATACTTGTTAGAGACCTCCAGGCTTTGGCAAATGACCTACTCTTTTCTTTTTTAAATTTTATTTATTTATTTGAGAGAGAGAGCAAGAGCAAGGAGGAGAGGCAGACTCCCACTGAGCAGGGGCTCCCCGACGCGGGGCTCGATCCCAGAGCTCTGGGATCATGACCTGAGCCGAAGGCAGACGCTTAACCAAATGAGCCATCCAGGCGCCCCTATTATTGTTTAATACATGCAAAATTCTAATACTGCAAAAAAACAGTCACAGCAGATTCTCTCATTTCAATAGTGTCTATTCAAATCACATTTCCAGTTCTGTTAAAAGGGATGAATTTTCAGTAAAAATTTAGTATATCACTGTTGAACAGATACAGCAAATATTAAAGAATGTATGCTATGAAAAAATTACTTTTGTATATAAGTATTAAAAACCTACTTTTTTCTTTATAATCCTTAAAAAAATTTTAGCAATATATTCATAAGGCTAGGGACTTTCTTCAGAAGTTCTGGACTACTTTCTGAGGACTGACAGAAAACTTCAAAGATTAATAATAAATGCTCAATCCAAAATCATTCCCCATACTTCTTAAATATTCAGAAAAGACAACTTCATAGCTCTTTATAAACTAAAAACAGAAACACTGTTTGGACCTTATCTCAAAATTAAATAAAACAGTAATACAATGAATATTAAATAAATAATGACTGCAGCTTAAAATTTTAAAGCATTTCAGGTCTTCATGGGAATTATTTAAAAGCTCTGACAACTGTAATGTGCTACATACACATGCATACTGATTTATACAGGTTTCATTTAACTAATGAAAAAGTATCCCTGAACTGGTAAACTGCTCTCTAGAATACTGATCCTTGACTTTGCTAAATCTTAAACATCTACTTCTGTATTTCATCCCTGCAACATACAAACCTTTAAAAATGCCGGTGAGTGTCCCATCTTGAGCTCTTAAAACAAACAAATAAAAAACAACTCAACTTTCCCCATCTGGGTTGGAAATAATAGCAGTAAGAGATTTCTTCACTTTCAGCAAAGAAATTATCATCTATAGGAATTAGAGTTCAAACCCTCAAACCCTAGCTTTTTATAACAACCACTCTATCAGATAATCAAGTTAAAAAAGTAATTGTTAAGTATGTTTCCTGAGAACTTTGGCAAAAATCTGAGTAGCTTTTTCTCCCACTATAAGATGTTACAACATAATCGTTTTAAGACCTGGGTGTTGAGACAAACTGTGTCTCTACCAGTTTTGACTGCTGCTTGTGTCACAAAACAACTTACATGGGGTCAATAAAAGACTTCAACAAAGGCCATCAAAACCACATGAATTATTTAAAATTCTTCAGCCATATTTAGGTTTCAATAGCCTCAAATCTTTTTTGGAACACGGAAAGATAAAAGTAAGCACACAAGCATTATGTTCCTCACAAATGAGTAAACTCACCAATTTAACTTATTAGGAACAATACAATTCAGTGATAAGCAATTAAAGAAGTCATATTATTATTCGGGGAAACAAATGGTTTCTTTACCTCAACATCTGTTGATAGAATGAATATCTCAAAGCCCAACCTTGGCTAAACTACCAGGATTACCACTTACGCATTTTCTTCATCAAAGTTGGCCCGTTTAGATCCAATTTTGTAGAAAGAAGGGAGCTGTGGTGGAGCTGACTTTCCAAATCCAGAAGAAGAGCTGGTTGCCCCAAAGGCACTGTGGGACTGTTGTGGGAGTTTGGGCTCCTCCTTCTTTCCAGCACTAATAGCAAAACCTCCAAAGCCAAATCCCCTCTTGGTGCCAGGGCCACCTTTATTCCAGTTCATGGTGTCAATGACTGATCTGTAAGGAAAAAAATACACTAATAATAAATTTAACCTTATAAATAGCCCACTGATTTTTATGTCTCTTCCCCAACTTCTGCCTACACTTCATTTTCAACTTTTGCCTCTAAATTAAAACTATTTAACTTTGGGGGCGCCTGGGTGGCTCAGGCAGTTGAGCGTCCGTCTCTTAGTTTGTATCTCAGGGTCCTGGGATTGAACTCTGCATCAGGCTCTGCACTCAGTGCAGGGTCTGCTTGAAGATTCTCTCTCCTTTTTCCTCTGCCCTCCCCACGCTCGCACGCGCTCGCTCTCTAAAATAATAAATCTTAAAAACCCCCACAAAAACCAAAAACCAAAAACGACTTAACTTTGTACTTCAGCTATGTGATATGTCAACCCCAACAGAACAGTCACATTTTCTAAAAACACTAAAGAAAGTGCTATTCATTTTTTGGGATCACAGTCTAAACAGGAGTGTGGTATTTAACATTATCCCCCTCAAAAGGATATGACTGCTGTGGCACCTGGGTGGCTCAGTCGTTGAGCATCTGCCTTCGGCTCAGGTCATGATCCCAGTGCCCTGGGATCGAGCCCGGCATCCGGCTCCCTGCTTAGCAGGAAGCCTGCTTCTCCCTCTCCCACTCCCCCTGCTTGTGTTCCTGCTCATGCTATCTCTCTGTCAAATAAATTTAAAAAACCTTAAAAAAAAAAAAAGAATAAGACTGCTAATTTAGCATCTTTAAGCTGCCAAAAATACTCACAAGACAACAAAATTTTTGAGGATCTGATTTGTGCTAGGCTTGTGTTAGGCAATTAAAGATACCAAGATGAAAAGACTTAATCTCATAATATTTATTCCCAAGTTTATATTATAGCCTACCAGAAAAACAAATGATGAACCCCCCCACCCCAAAAAATAGAAAACAAAACAACCTGCAATTACAATATAATGTAGGGCTTGCTGTCACAGAGGCTGAGGTGCTATCAGCAAAACTGTCCCAAAATGAAAGATTATCCTTTGGTAATGATATCTGGAGGAATGAAAGAATCAACACTTGAAAGATAAATCAGTTACTTGTAGAAAGTATCTATGTAATTGTCTCTGAAGGGTACTCATGAACAATGCGCTTATTGGGCAATGCCCACTAGAACACTGGCCAGGAAGAAAAAATGATTCACTGATAGTAGTTGCCTGAAGTACTCAGACTATGGTTAAGAATTGCAAAGAAATTTCCTGAGCATTGATCAAATCAGTTTAAAAACAATACTGTATTATCTTACTAGTCTTGGCTCCAAAAAACCTTTTTTAATGACACAGCTACCTAAGTTTTTATAGAAAAGCAGAAAGACCAGAAAGCAAAAAGGAACAAAATTTAAAACTACTTGAAATTTCCTCTCCTAGGTATATAATTTTGTTATCTTTTGCTATTTTCTCTATATGTATATACACACACAAAATTTAAAAACAAAGAAACCATACTGTATGTATTGTTTTAGTTACCAATTTCTTCACCTAATGATACACTATGAACATCTTTAAATGTCAATAAATACATTTCTCCACTACTATTTTTATTTTTTAAAGGGTTTTTAAAAAAAGATTTGAGAGAGCCAGAAAGAACATGAGTGGGGAGGAGGGGCAGGGGGAGAGGGAGAGAGAGAGCATCTCAAGCAGACTCCGTGCTCAACGGAACCCTACACGGGGCTTGATCTCAGGACCCTGAGATCATGACCTGAGCCAAACTCCAAAGTCGGACGCTCAACCAACTGAGCCGTCCAGGCACCCCTCTCCACTACTGTTTTATAATGTTGTGAAATATAGCTGAATCTTTGTGCTAAAGAGGAAAAGCCAACAGAGATATAAAAACTGAAGATGTAGGATGAAAGGAAAATCCTAAGAACAAAGTCCTGAGGAGGAGACTGAAGAAACAAGATACTGGATAGGCGAAAAGGATGGGCACACACATAAATTAGTCCTACTAAAATCAAAGGGCTCAAATTACAAAAGCAGCAAATCATATACTTGGTGTTACAAGTTCAACTTCTGCTACAAATAGGCAGGTGGTGTGATTTTAGCAGGTAAGAGTCAATGGCTTTCAGACCAAACAAGATGCAAAATATGCAATATCTTTTTCTTTACTCTTCTGAGAAATGGGTCAACCAAAAGATTGAACACTTCAGAACCCTCAAGCCTTTTACTAGCTCATCTAGAACACACTGCCCATTTTCCCTAATTTACTGCCTCTAGCAAAGCCAAACAATTGCACTTTCTGTAATATCGCACTGACTAGAATGTTAACTCCATGAGGGCAAGGACTCTGTGTGTTCTGTCCAGCATTGCATCCATCCTTAGAGCCTAGTATGTGTGTAGTACTCAAAAATTTTTTGTTGGATGAATAAATATCATGCATTCAGGTTCTTCAAAATTCACCCCCGTATTTGTGAAAACCATCATCTTCCATTATTACAAACCTTGCCATCCAGCCTTCCTGATGAAATATCTAAGCCAATCATCCTCAATGCACCATTAATTCCTTACTCTTGACAATAATCCTTCCTATTAGACTATGTAGGCTATACTATATAGGTGTATGGCTACAGACCCTTGACCATCACAGAGGTTTGAGGGATTGATATACTGACGTATAACAAGCAAGACAGCCAACCTAATCTCTATGTTAAAAAAAAAAAAAAAAAGGATGACCCCGCCCCCCCGTTTAGGATATTAAAATTAACTTGCATTCTCTAAACAAACATTTTTTGGAGAAGAGACATCTAGTAAACAGTTAAGAAATAAATACAGTGAGAATATTTTAAAATTAACTATATTCCTGCTATTTGTGGGTCTTCTCAAAGCTCCCTTTATTTGGTCTTAACACATACGCATGCACTTCCAGGCCTTCTCTCAGATAATAATATGCCTGCTACACCCTTCCTACCAAGCTGGCAAACTCCTTTCAGACAGCTCTGAAACTTCACCCCTGCCTCCATAAACACTTCTCACATTGACAAGAAAAGGTGAAAACATCCACTAGCTTCACTGCATGTAAAATCACCGCATGGCTTCCACACCCAGGTGAAGTTCATAGACTTCCTGAAAAACCACCACCAACCAAAAAATCTCAAACAATCCAATTTAAAAATAGGCAAAGTACCTGAACAGACATTTCTCCAAAGATATATAAATGGCCAATAAGCATATAAAAGATGCTCAACCTCACAAATCATTAGGGAAATGTAAATGAAAACCATACCTCCTCACTCATTAGGATGACTACTAAAAAAAACCCCCAAAACAAAAAAACAACACAACAGAAAATAACAAGTGTTGCCAAGGATGTGGAGAACCTGGAACCCTGTATAATGCTGGTGGGAATATAAAATGGTTCAGTCACTGTGGAAAACAGTATAGTATGGTGGTTCTTCAAAAAATTAACCATATGATCCAGCAATTCTCCATTTGGGTATACACCCAAAAGAATTGAAAGCCGGGATATCTGATCCATGATCTGAGCAGTACTATTCACGAAAGCGAAAAGATGGAAGCAACCTAAGTGTCCACTGATGGATGAGCAGATAAACTATGAGATATATCTACACGTATGTATACACATACACACACATATCAACAATATTATTTAGCCTTAAAAAGAAAGGAAATTCTGACACATGCTACAACATAAATGAAACTTAAGGGCATCATGTTAAGGAAATAAGCCAGTCAAAAAGGACAAATAGCGTATGATTCCACTTATGGAGGTAGAACAGTCAAACTCAGAGACAGAAAGAATGGGTTGCCAAGGCCTGGGGGTACGGAGGAATGGGGAGTTATTGTTTAATGGGTACACAGTTTCAGTTTTACAAGATAAAAAGAGTTCTGTGAACACTATGGTGGTTATGGCGGCACAACAATGTGGACATAATGTCACTGAACCATACACTTAAAATGGCTAAGATTTTTTAACGTGTATTTTAAAAACAAAAAAAATAATGAAAATTAAAGGATTAGAATTCCATTTGCATATGTCTTTTTACATTGCTATTTTAACCAGTTTATGAGGGAGGGATGATGCTATCTAGACCTCAGTCTCTACTCTGAGATGCAAACATGTTTGTGGAAATTCAACTACCTTTTTTCTTGAAAAGCTTGCATTTTAAAAATTTCTAATTTGAAAACAATTAGCTGTGTAAAAGAAGCATAAACAAAATTTCATGAGCCTTGCTTTAAAGAGAACAACCTAAGTTTGGTCTTAGTAATAACTAACATTGTTTTATACTGACCGCCAACTACTTTATGTGTCAATTCTATGAGGGACACCTCTCCTTCCCACTTCCATCTCCACTATAGCAATATTTCCTAACAAGTCCGTTATCCAGCCGTTATACCATTACCAGAGTGACATAATTCAAAATGTATTGAGTGCCTATTTTGCTAGGCACTGTTCTAGGTGCTTTGGATAAAGTAACACAATCAGACACAGCCCCAGCCCTCAGGGAGTTCAGTCTGGTCCAGGAGAAAGAAAAACCAAATCATAATTTCAGGTACCAAAAGTGCTACCAAAACAAAATAGGAAAAAGGCAAGCAAGAAGAGGTAAGCTATTACAGAGAGAAAAGAAATCAGGTAAGGCCTCTCTGAGGTGACTGGTATTTGATATTTGACATTTGACAAGTAATCCTCCACCCCCTCAACTCTACCGTTTTTAGAATGCCTTTTTTTGTTTGTTTGTTTTAAGATTTTATTTATTGGGGCATCTGGGTGGGTCAGTCCGTTAAGCGTCTGCCTTTGGCTCAGGTCATGATCCCAGAGTCCCGGGGATTGGGCTCCCTGCTCAGTGGGGAGTCTACTTCTCCCTCTGCTCCTCTCTCAAGTAAAATCTTTAAAAAAAAAGATTTTATTTATTTGAGAGAGAAAATGCACGAGCATGAGTGGGGGGGCAGAGGGAGAAGCAGACTCCCCACTGAGCAGGAGGCAACGCAGGGCTCAATCCCAAGACCCTGAGATCATGACCTGAGCAGAAGGCAGACACTTAAATGACTGAGCCACCCAGGCGCCCCTAAGAATGTCTGTTTTATTGGAAAAGTCATGGTGATGTACTTCTAGAGGCTGCATCTACAACTAGCAAATATTTCATCATCTATGAGAAGTGACTCTTTGTGGTAAAGTATAAAATAATGAAGTAATAGGGAGCCAGACATAAGTAGCAAAGGAGAAAATGAATTTCGACCTCCTTTGGTTTGTTAATACTGTGCAACTAGGGAAAGTCACACCCAAGGGCGGTGAGCATTCATATGCTCAGCAACAACCTTCTTCCAGGTTCTTTCAGATCCTGGCCCCAAACCTTCCCGCTGCACATTTCTCATTCGGTCATTCCCTTCAATTCAGTAGCTCTCCAGTTAGGCAATCAAGCTGGAATGAAACTCTCCACTGTGGCAACAAACTACACACCTCACCATTCATATCTCCCAGGGTTTCCCCACATGCACTGGTTTTCCAAGAAAACCAAGTACATTGGTAAATGCTCTTCCCTTTACCTGAATTCCTTCCCCACCAAATCTCTCACTATACCTATCTACCAAAGTCTTATCCTTCAAAGCCCAACTCCTAGAGCTATGACATGAATGACTCTCCCAGAAAAGTGGTAGCTCATTCCTCAATCCCTTTCAAGTCTTAAAATACCCAACATTTAATCATAACTATTTGTGCTCTAATTTTCTCTCTCCAACTCTGTTACAGGTTTCACAGGTGAAGAACCAGACTTTTTTGCTTTTTTTAATCTCTTCTGTTTTCCACAGTGTGTACTCACTGTTTATTCAATATGCAAGAGTCCCAAGGAGATTTATAACTTGGCCAAGGATACAGCATAAAGTCCCACTTGGTATGGTTCTAGGTACTAAAATGCTATGATTTAGTAGAAAATCATAACAGCATAGTAAAATATAACAGACTATGGAGCCAGGCTATGTTCAAACCCTAGCTTTGCCACTAACTTGATGTGAACCTCAAGGGAGTTATTTGGTTTCTCTGGGCCTGTAAGATGCTGAGAATATCACCTACTTGACAGGGTCAGTGTGAAAAATTGAGTTCATACACAAAATTACACTTAGAACAAAGCATGGCACATACAAGTGCACAATACGTATTGCCGTCATATTTAGCATTATTTCTCCAGAAATCAATTTCTCCACTAATAAATGGGGAGTATCAAGCTAGACTTCTCTTATCTCTTTCAACTCAGGGATCCCACACATACATGCCACATGACACTGAAGATGTCAGAGATCACGAAGAGCTGACAAAGTGCAGATGGCTTTATAAGAAAGCTAGAACCCCAGGCTAGGCACAGAAGATGCAAGCTGATTAGAGAAGTATGAAGGAAGAAGACTTTTTTTTTTTTGAAGGTTTTATTTATTTATTTGAGACAGAGAGAATGAGAGAGACAGAGAGCACACTGAGAGGCGGGAGGGTCAGAGGGAGAAGCAGGCTCCCTGCCGAGCAGGGAGCCCGATGCGGGACTCGATCCCGGGACTCCAGGATCATGACCTGAGCCGAAGGCAGTCGCTTAACCAACTGAGCCACCCAGGCACCCAGGAAGAAGACATTTTAAGAGAGAGAGCTAGAAACAGCAAAGGCTAGGAAGAATAAGCAAAGGCAGAATAAGAGTGGAACATAAGGAAAATAATTTGTCTAGAGTTTATGTTTTGGGCAATGGTGGAAAATAAGATGATCTAAATGCCTTTAAAAATAGTGGACTACAAAACAACTGATTATAAAACCTTGTTACTTTATCACTTGTGTTTCTGGAATAGGAGAAAGTTCTGGTGACAGTTGATTAGCATCTACTCTATCTAATAATCTGCCTTGAGAGCATCTCACACACTATAAACTGGGCAATTCTTTAATGAGAATCTGTACAAAACCTGAGAATTTCTTCATTTTCTCCTAAAGCCAAGTACAAGTAAATTCTGGTTACACTTATTTTGGAAGCATCTCTTTCCTCTCTGTTAGCTTAAAGAAACTAAGATGATTATATGAATATGAATTTGATAAAACTAAAATAAGAAAAAATGCACTCCTCCATGAATTACACTAAATCATTACAACTTAAGTCAGATCTTACCATTTCTCTGCTCAAAAGCCTCAGATGATTTTCATCTCAGGCAGAGATAAAGTGAAATCCTCCTAATAGCCTGAAAGTTCCTGGTTGTTCTGGTGCTCCCTCCCCCAGGTCTTCCCTGGCCTTATCTCCTACTACTCCTCCTTTGCTCACAATGCTCTTAGAGCACACTGGTCTTCTAACTATTCCTCTTAACAGGCCAGCATTGTCCTCTTCAAGGTCTTCTACATTTGCTGTTCCCTCTGCCTGGAATGTTCCCTTCCCCAGACACTTGCTGGGCTCACTCCCTCACCTCCTTCTAGGCTGCTTAAATATCAGCTGATCGGTAAATATCTCCCTGCTTGCCCTATTTCAAAATGCAATACCTCCCCATCCCTCTCTCTAGCCTTTTTTTTTTTAACCTAAGTCAGTAATCGTCTTCTAACATATAGTATAATTTATTATCTCTCTTTCCCCAACTAGAAAGTAAGTTTCAGGAGGGCAGTGGTCAGGCACAGAGCAGACGTCAATAAAAATACTCCTTGAATGAATTGCAAATCAGACCATATAATGCCCCTTCTAGGTAAAAGAAAATACAACCTACTTTTTTTTTCCACCGCTGAAAATCTAAGTTAATTTTTGTATGAAATACATATTGCTCACCTCCTATGTGCCAGAACTGGGCTTGGCTCTGGAAAGTTAGAGTGGATTAAGAAATAATCTCTGACCTTTAGGAGCTCTGGGGTGGGCATATGGAGAATAGACACAGAAACATCACTTACAAAACACAATATACAACCAAAGGAAATTGAATGTCTACCTAAAGGAGTGAGGAGCAAAGGGGGAATGCTTCACTGAAGTGATGAGGAAAGCTGTAATTCCCCCAAACTCTCAACTAGCAAGATAATTCCTCCTTATATTATTGGTGCGTATGCTTGCAACTCCATATAAATTATTTACCCGCATCAAATAGGCTCTTAAATAGGCCGCAAAAAAGTTTGTGCGACAATAGTGATGTACTCAAGGCTGCACAAAGATCACTGACTACGTTTTTACTGTCTTCCGATTTGGCAACTTTTACCTATTGGATCCCCCTGATTTGGAGGCTTGCATCTGCCAACTGCTGCCGACTTCGGTCAGAACCCTCCTTGTGGCTATCCCTAACCGGAGCTCGGCACCCTGCAAATCCCTTTCTTAGCGGGGCGGGCGGGAGGGTGCCGCCTCCGGAAAGCCGCCAACTGGGCCACAATGAGAGTTATGGAAGAAGCGGGAGTCGTGGGAGGGCGACGAGGTTGGGAAGGACCCCTGGAGGCCTCTGCCTCGCACTCCCACCCCTCCCGGACCCCTGGGCCTCCGGTGCCCCGAAGCTCCGCAGACTCTTTTGTTAAGCGAGGCCGCGGTTCCCTGGTCCCTGCTAGGCCCCACAGCTGTCTCCAGTGGCCCCAAAGGTAGCGACCCCGAGACCATACCCACCTCGCACAGACCTGCCGCTCTGGCTGCAGCGGCACCTGATACTACCGCCAACGCGGAGAGAATCCCACCGCCAGAGTACGCGCGGTCCAGGCCGCGTCCACCGCGCTCCTTCCTCTCCGCCCCCTTCGCCGCCGCCGCCGCCGCCGCTTCTCGGCCCGTTGCTGACCGGGGGGAGGGGAACGCAAAGCTGACATGCGCAGTGCAGAGAGCGCGGGCCGATGGGCGGGGCCTGGGGGACTACGGCTCCCGGAAGGCGCCCTGGGCTCCGGACCTTAAAGCTCCAGAACGCCTCACAGACTTCTCACTCACCAGACACAGCTGCTTGGGGGGATGCTGGTAGCCCAGGAGGTGGGCCTAGGGGTGAAGAAAGCGTAGCGATGACAGCCGTCTAGAAATCCCCCCAAAAAAGGGCTTGGGCGGAAACCACATATACATAAAATTGTGGACTCCCTAAACTCTGATCCTTTGCAAATACGACCTAGGCAACATTTTTCCGCATGCCTCTGGCCACGTGGTCTCATAGAGCATGGCCACCTTTAGCTTCCGGAGCACCAGTTTAGAGTGATGACAACTTGACTGAACCCTAGTGGAGAAGGCTGGGATCGGCGTGGACAGTTCCGGCCAGGAGGCCGGGATTATGTAATTTTCCCAGCAGCCCCACCTTGCCTCCGCTGGGCGGGGGAGGAGGAGGTCTCGCGCGGTTCCTGGGGCCGCATTCCGCTCCCGGTTCCCCCCCGCCAGCCGCGCGCAGGCGCGGACAGTCCGCACGCATTCTACGTAACGGATGGCGGAGACTACGTGAAGAGTGGCTCAGCGTGATTGATCTACCTGATCCGGCTGTGTCCTAGAGGGATCGGGGGCAGTAAAATCGCGGTGATCGCTCAGGTGGCAGTCGGGCCGAGAAGCGGCGGCCGCAGGAGCGCTGGGCCGGGTTCTAGCCGCAGTACAGGTACGAGACGGGCCATGACGCGTTAGTCGGTGGGGCCGGGCCAGGCCGAGCGGTGACTTTAAGTTGCGTGGCCTAGCCGGGTCCCGTTTCCCACCCAGCCCCCCTGAGTCAGGCCCGGGGTGACATGGATCGCGCCTTCTCACCTTTCCTGACCTTCTTAAAAACAGAAAACAAACTTCGTCCACCCCAAGGCCCATTTTCTCTTGGTCTTCGGGGTTGGGGTGATTTTAACGGTTTTTGAGAACTTGCTCGCAGAGCCATGGGCATATGCCAACTAGAAGGGCAAAGTTACAGGAAGCTTACAGTGTGCAACAGGAAGAATGGAGTATAACCGTTAGGATGAATTGACTCTCCGTGGTGGGAAAGACTAGATAGACCCCAGTGGCTGTTATTAACAGAAGCAACAACCTCTGTGGTCAGTCTTCTCAGGTTTTCTGACATAAGACGGTTTTTATCCAACGGGTGTAAGGAGACTGGAGAATGTCTACATGTTTTCCAGAAGTCTGGTAGTCTGGCAGTTGTCAGAAAGGCCTAATCTAAAATGACAACAAGGAATGATTTCCCCACTTACTCCTCTTCAGGTTTTTAAGTCCAGACCCAGTTACTCAGAGACTACCGAGTGAGTTAGGGAGATAATCAAACCAGACTTGTCAGTGCTTGTGTTCCCTGCCCCAGGACTCTCAGGACTGGGTGGCCTGGCAGGGAGCTGTGCCTTTGAAAAATGAGATGACAGGTGCAGCAGAGAAACTTCTCAGAAGGAAGGCCAAGATATAAGTGGCTTGGATAATTTTAACTTAAATAACCTTGAAGAGGCCGTGTTACAATGCTGAGTTATCTTAGAAATGTTTCTATGTGTGAACATTCTAAGTGGAAGTTCAATTTGAAATGATCAGACTTTTTGGCAGTTAATCAAGTTGTCTGTGCCAATGTTCATCTTTATTTGCTTCTATTTGAAAAGGTATAAAACTGAGATCTGGAAAGGGGAGCACTAAAAGTTTTTTAAATCTTAAAGGGTGTTCATAGGCACAGGGCTTGAAGGAAGTAATGAGAACTAATATTTATTGAATGCCTTCTATATGCCAGGCACATATCTCCTGTAATACCAACTACAGCCTTATGAGACAAATACTGAATAGGTGTCCCTTTTTTATATGTGAGGAACAGGGAATTTTAAGTAATTAGTCCAAGATCATATGGCTTGTAAATGGTAGAGCTAATGTTTTAAACCAAATGTAACTCCACCAAAGTTTGTGCACTTTTTCATATTTCTTCCACTTTTGAGTATAATAAAAGATTATTAAAGGAACTAGAGATGTTTGGAGACATATCACAAACCTCTTTAAGGTTAGCGTTGAGAAGGCAGCTATGTTTTTCCATAAAATGTCCCCTGGTGCTGGGGTGCCTGGGTGGCTCAGTCGTTAAGCGTCTGCCTTCAGCTCAGGTCATGATCCCAGGGTCCTGGGATCGAGCCCCAAGTCAGGCTCTCTGCTGGCGGGAAGCTTGCTTCTCCCTCTTCTGCTCCCCCTGCTTGTGTTCCTGCTCTCACTATCTCTCTCTCTCTCAAATAAATAAAATCTTAAAAAAAAAGAGACAGCTCTGTTCCCTTCTTAGAAATATGCTTCTCCTTTTACTTCTATGATACCACTTTGACCAGAGTCCCTTCTTCTTTCTTTTTTTAAAATTTTTTTCTTGTGATGAGAACTTTTTAACATCTACTCTTTTAAAAAAATTTTTAAAAACATTTTATTTATTTATTTGACAGAGAGAGAATACAAGCAGGCAGAGCAGCAGGCAGAGGGAGAGGGAGAAGCAGGCTCCCCACTGAGCAGAGAGCTCAGGACCAGACCCAGGACCCTGGGATCATGACCCAAGCCAAAGGCAGATGCTTAACTGAGCCACCCAGGAGCCCCTCTTCTTTTTTTCTAACCATTCCTTCTTAGTTTCCCATTCTGCTTCTTCCTATTATGCCCATCTCTTAGCTGTTATGATTTGTTTCAAGAGTTTTGGTGTTTGTTTTTTAACCTAATTCTTAATACTCCCTGGGGATTTCATCTATTCCAGCACCATCTCTATTTCCATCTTAGGCTTCTGTCCTAAGAACTCCAGACATATTTCAAACTACTTTCTTTTCTCCCTCTATAAAATTGGTAATCCTTTTTATAGGGATTTTGTGAAAATCAAGAGATAAATGTTAATCATCTAACATACTACCTGAAAACACTCCAAGCTTTTCAACAGGTACTAAATTTAATTTATTGCCTCCCCCCACCCAGTTTTTCCTCCTTTATTCTTTATCTCAAGGATGACTTTGTTTAGCTCTGAATCAAGCCAAAACTTGGAATCATCTGGATCTTCCTTTCCCATATTCCTATATCCAGTCATTTTATGCTGACGAGTATAATTCTTAGTATCTGTCAAATTGTTTTCCTGTTCATCCTCAATAGTACTGCCAGTTCAGTCTTGTTTTATCTCTTATCTATCTCAGCCACTTTTATTTTTCCTGCCTCAGGTACCCTATTCCACCTGAAGCCCAGTACACCCTATGTATGAGCTATCTGGGTTAAATTGCAAATCTGATAGTGCCACTCTCCTACCTAAACCCTTCAGTTGATTCTAAATATCCAAACTTCTTAGTGTGGTATTTAAATAAGGATCATCATGATCTGGCTCCTGCTGGCCTTCCTAGCCTAATTTCCCTGACTTGGGTCTACGAACCCAGTGCTCCATTATACCAAACTTCTAAAAAATGTTATTTCAGGGCTTTGTGGTATAGCTCTCCCATAGACTGCAGCACCTCTTCTTGAGGACAGGAACCAGGCTTTTATTTTATTTATTTTTTTAAGATTTAATTTATTTGTCAGAGAGAGAGTGCGTGCACATGTGTGTGCACACAAGCAGGGGAAGCGCCAGGCAGAGGGGGAAGTGAGCTCCCAGCTGAGCAAGGAGCCAAATGTGGGCTGGGATCATGACCTGAGCCGAAGGCAGATGCTTAACAGAGTCACCCAGGTGTCCCTTACTTTATTTTTTTTAAAGAACTTATTACAAAATCACATTATAGGTAAATTAAAAAGTAAAGGCAAAATGCCCATTATCTTACCATACAAAATAACTACTTATATATAGATATACGCCCTTCTAAACCTTTTCGTTTTTGTGTATTTGCTTTTTTTTTTAATATTTTTAAAAAAATATTTTATTTATTTATTTGACAGAGAGAGAGCCAGCTAGGGAACACAAGCAGGGGGAGTGGGAGTGGGAGAGGGAGAAGCAGGCTTCCCGCCGAGCAGGGAGCCCGATGCGGGGCTCGATCCCAGAACCCTGGGTTCATGACCTGAGCCAAAGGCAGACGCTTAACGACTGAGCCACCCAGGCACCCCTGTGTATTTGCTTCTAAAACAAGAGGGGTTCTTACTTCATTTGTAACAATTTTTAATGGACAAAAAATAAATTTGTTTTTTGTATGTACCCACAGTTTAACCCAACAGTTTCAAATTTTTTACTATCACAAGTAATACTGTTAGTAACACATATCCTTGAAGCTAAAGTATCATGCAAATTTATGATGTTTTCCTTCTCTGGGCATAGTATTTGATGTGGTGATATGTTCAGTGAGGGTACATTTGATTAGATATGGTAGGATCATCTAATGGAAAGCAGTGAGAGCCAGAAGAGTTTATAGTATTCTGTAGGAATTGGTTAGCCTTTCATGGTTATTGAATTTTTATGTAATATAAGTTGTGTTTTAGGAAGACAATGTGGTTTTTTTGGAAGAGAAGTAGGAAGTAGGGAGAGAGTTGAGATGGGGAGACCATTTAGGATAACACTGTGATTCTTCAGCAGGTGATGATAACTTGGATTATCATGGTGGCTTTGGGAACCAAAGAAGGAAACATCAGGATTTGATGTCTGATTAGATATCAAAGGGAAAAGAAAATGAGAAATTAAATATCTTGCTCTTTTCAACAAGTAAGACTGGAAAAATAGGATTGATATTAACATAGAGAGAGAGAGATTCAGGTACCTGTTGATTTTTTTTTAAAGATTTTATTTATTTTTTTGATAGAGAGCACAAGTAGGCAAAGAGGCAGGCAGAGGGAGAGAGAGAGAAGCAGGCTCCCTGCTGAGCAGGGAGCCCGATGTGGGGCTTGACCCCAGGACCCCGGGATCATGACCTGAGCCCAAGGCAGCCACTCAACTGACTGAGCCACCCAGGCACCCCAGGTACCTGTTGATTTTGAGATGATTGTAGGGCAGTGGTCAGCAGACTGTAGCCTGAGAGACAGACTGTCTTTGTATAGCTTATGAACTAAAAATGGTTTTTACATATTTTTAGAGGGTTGTTTTAAAAAAGAAGAATGTGTAATGGAGAACAGTATGTTGTACACAAAACTTAAAATATTTATTATTTGACCCTATACAGAAAAAGTGTGTAGGGCATGAAAATGGACATGTCTGTTGCACAACATGTCATGTAACATGACTGTTACACCTGCTATAGGGCTGGCGTTTAGATGAGAAGGGAGGGCTAGAAATACAGCCTAAATAGATTTGATAGTTTAAATCTAACTACTCTTCAAACTCTAGATCATATGTTCTCCTTTTTTGGTAAAGCCTTACTGGTTTGGTAAGATGATTTCATTGTCCTCTGTGTTTTCATATCATTTGGCACATTTTTGTCACAAATCTGATTTCATTATATTTGTTGGTTCAGAAACTTTTTTAGATGGTGGAATACCTAGTGTTCTTTTCAGAAAGCTGTGTAATGCTGATGTATTTAATTCCATCATGTACACTAGGAACAATTTTGTTAGAAAAAATTACTACTTTAAGCAAGTGATGTGAAATCACAGCCACTGGCCTACATTTGAGAAGCAGCTTTGAGAAGTGGTTCATAGTAGGGATTCTGGAGGCATAACTGGCATCAAATCATAGCTCTATGCCACTTGGTATTTGTATTACTTAGCATCCCCGTGCTTCATTTTACTTATCTGTGAAACAGAGATGTAAATGTTACTTTTCTTCAAGGGTTGTTATGAGGATTAAGTTAGTGGTTTTTTGTAAAGCCTTTAGGACAGGGCCTAGAACTTTTGTATCTTAAATATTTGCTTTGATGATGATGATGTCCACATATCCACACATAAAGTTGATCTAAGGACGAATGGCTTTTCTATTCACGTATTACTGCTAACAGGTAAATAGTTGCATTTCATTCTTATTTCATTATACTTCCTCCCAGTTCCTAAATGCTTATTGAATACATGGTGTTAATGGAAACCAACCTAAAGGGACACCTGGGTGGCTCAATCGGTTACGTGTCTGCCTTCGGCTCAGGTCATGATCCCGGGGTCCTGGGATCGAGTCCCACATCGGGCTCCCTGCTCAGCGGGGAGCCTGCTTCTCCCTCTCCCTCTGCCTGCCACTCCCCCGGCTTGTGCTCTCTCTCCCTGTCTCTCTCTGACAAATAAAATCTTTAAAACAAAAAAAAAGAAACCACCTAAAGAAATTAAATGACTTGTCCAAGATTTCACAGATAACTAGTGACAGAATCCAGACTAGAACCCAGACCTCTTGACCCTCACCTCATCGCTCTTTGCATAACGCTACCTGAAATGAATTGTATTAAATTTTTAAAAAGTAGGAGAGAGTCACAGATTTATTTTTTAACTATTTATAAAATTTGATTGGTATGTATAGAAGAATGGCTGTCCATTTAGGGTTTTGGTTTGTTTGTTTGTTTGTTTATTTATTTATTTATTTATTTATTTATTTATTAATTAACTCATTTTTAGATGCAATGAAAGCCTTCCTTGCTTTCTGTATTGTCCTTTTGGTGTTCGGGAGTGTCTCTGAAGCCAAGTTTGATGATTTTGAGGATGAGGAAGACATAGTAGAATACGATGATAATGACTTTGCTGAATTTGAGGATGTCACAGAAGATTCTGTTACTGAATCTCCTCAACGGGTGATAACAACTGAAGATGATGAAGACGAGACCACTGTGGAGTTAGAAGGGCAGGATGAAAACCAAGAAGGAGATTTTGAAGATGCAGATACCCAGGTGAGGTTCTTTTTCTTGATTTCTTGGGAAAGTGGAAGGGTGGGAAGATTTGTAACTGGTACTTTGCCCAGACATTAAAAGTAACACCCAGCTCTAAGGAGATCTTTATTCTCTGCTATCTTAATTTTTGTTCAGTAGGCGGAGCTCTTCTAGATGTTTTGTGGTATGTTCCATCTTTTCTTCTCTATAGAGAGCCTGGCTGGAAGGGGTGGAGAATAGATACCATGTGTGGGTGGGAATTGTATCAGAGTTCAAATGCATGGAGAGTTACCATTTGTTACAAACATGGAATATTTCTGTGTTCTGTGCTGCTGCTTACATGGTCTGTTTTCCTCTACAAATATGGCCTACAAAAATGAGATGCAATTGCTGGCCACATTTGTAGGGGAAAACAGATTGTTCCTCGTTTTTGTAGGAGGGAGATACAGAGAGTGAGCCATATGATGATGAAGAATTTGAAGGTTATGAAGACAAACCAGATACTTCTTCTAGCAAAAATAAAGACCCAATAACAATTGTTGATGTAGGTATACAGGATTCTGAATTCCAAACTAACCAACAAAATATCTGGCTGTTACTAATCCCAGAAATATAATTGGTGACATATAGCTAGTGTTGATGTAATAGCGAGAATTTGACATCAATTCTTCTGATAAAACTCCACACCTAGAGAAGCAACCCCTATCATTCTAGCCCTCCTAGTTTTATTTATCAAGGAATGATGAGGAGACTAGAAACTGGGTTTATTTGGGGGTAGACTCAGAATCAAGTTTAATACAAAGGTCCTTCCAGCATTTTATTCCATTTGTCCTCCCATTTCCTTAAAGAATCTTTTCAAAAGCTGACCTAGAAAACCAAAATGAGCATATTTTTCAAAGTATGACCGTATTCAGTGACAGTTATCTAAATTATCAACTTCTCTCATGCTCCTTTATCCCATGAGTTAGACTCCATCCTTCAACCTCAGCCAAGATTAAATGGAATGATTGTTCATCTTCAGGTTCCTGCACACCTCCAGAACAGTTGGGAGAGTTATTATCTAGAAATTTTGATGGTGACTGGTCTGCTCGCCTACATCATGAATTATATCATTGGGAAGAATAAAAACAGCCGCCTTGCTCAAGCCTGGTTTAACACTCATAGAGAGCTTTTGGAGAGCAACTTTACCTTAGTAGGTAAGTTAGGCTAATACAAGTCCAGCTGTATGCTTGAACACCACCTAGTAAAAACTGTTTATTCCCCTCAGTATAAGCATCTGACTGCTTTCATGGACTGCTGAAGAGGATGCAAGAAGGATCAAGAAGGATCCCATTTTTATTAGGCCTTATGTACTGAATTAATTGCATTTATAAAGTAATTTTCTAATTTTTCATTAATCAATAATTGCTAGTTAGGGTTAGCAATTATTGATTAGTCTCTTCTGATTAGCATGAGATAGTGCTATTAAAACAAGTTGATAGAAGTTTGGCTGAAAACAAGGAATTTTGACATTTTAGGTAGCTTGATAAATGCTTTCATTTCATCTTTGAGAAATTAGAAATCCCTTAGAATTTCCTCAAGTTCTGGGAACTTTAGTTTCGGATCCACTGAAAAGGTATACCTTAGAGGAAGCCCTGTACTTGTGTAGTGGAGGGAGTAAGGCGAACTCACCCCACCTTCACCTCACTTTGGCCTTTCACACTTTTTTTCCTTTTAGTAAGCAAGTACCCATCTGCTCAGCTCTTTAGCAGACTGTTTATATGTTATGCTAGGTACTTTGCATACATTGTTGCTTATTTAATGTTTGTAACAATACTGTCAGTTGGATATATAGTTTCTGTTTTCTTAAGGAGGAACTAAAGTCCAGAAATGTTAAAATTTGTCTAAGTTATTAAATTGCAACCATGATATTAGAACTTGGTCTACCTGCTTTCAATGTCCATGCTCCCTCTCTCCACTGTACCGTAGTATTTCAGAGTACTTTTTGACTTGGAAATTAGGAAAAAAATAAACAGCCTTTAACGCCTTCCACTTCCCCTTAATGTGTTTTCTTTTGGTGTGTTGGTCTGCTTTACCTTGTGACGTTGAACAATTTCTTTTGTACACTTAATGAATTAAATGAAGAGAGGAAATGATTGGAATTTGAGCTCTTTCTAGATCTAAAATTGAACTCTTAATGGCACTATTACCATGTTGCTGTTGGAAAACCAAACTTGGTTAAAGTTAATCCATAGGTGACACAGAAGGGAGTGGTGAATAGTTTGTATTAATGGTATTTTTTATTCACTGCATAGGAGTTTTTGTTTTTAACCTTTGACAGAGACATTTAAACTGACTTTGCTCCATTTTGTATCTACTTTTGAGAAATTTATATTCCAAGCTAATCATCATTAACAAGTAACACTAGAGTCCATGATTATTTTTTTTTAAGATTACATTTTTAATTAATCTCTACACCCAAAATGGGGCTTGAACTCACAACCCAGAGATCAAGAGTCGCATGCTCTACCAACTAAACTAGCCAGGCACCCCTAGAATCCATAATTTTTTGATGGAGACAATAAAGAGTATTAAAAGGAATGATGACCATCTGTTCTAATGTATGTCCAAAGGAGAGTTCTGTAAGATCGTAAAGTATTGCTTCCCCAAAACGATGATCATTTGGGTGTCAGAGTGGAGGAAGTGTGGTGTTTAGGCCCCAGCATTTTCAGCAAATCACATTAAGTGGTTTTACCCCTAGGGGATGATGGAACTAACAAAGAAGCCACAAGCACAGGAAAGCTGAACCAGGAGAATGAGCATATCTACAACCTGTGGTGTTCTGGCCGAGTGTGCTGTGAAGGGATGCTTATCCAGCTGAGGGTAAGTATGGAATTTCTGGTACGATGTATATCCTCTTTAATTGTTTTCCACTGTGATTCCAAATTCAAGTTCATGGTCTTATCCTTTGTTTTTTGGCTAAAAAAATGATGTAAAAATCATCTTTTGACTATTTGGCAAATGTAGAGTATATTTCTTGAAACATTCGATTCCCCCTTCAAGGTCTTTTCTTTATAGTAATAAAAGTTGCAACTATTCTCTTGTTTTTTTCAGTTCCTCAAGAGACAAGACTTACTGAATGTCCTGGCCCGGATGATGAGACCAGTGAGTGATCAAGTGGTATGTATTCTTCCTGCTGGTTTTCTCTGTACAGACTGAATTCTTAACTTCTTAGAGTTTATTTCATTCCTTGCCTGGATTCTGTTTGAATTTCAAGCAACTTGTGTCCCTTGTCAAAAATGGACTCTTTTCTATTTTGATGGATTGTCTTCTACTTAGTGTACCAACCATGGAGAGTGGGGAACGTGTGCTTTTTGTAGGGAAGGAGATAATATTCTCTCACTAGGTAAATTCGCTGAATCAACCTGGGTGATGGAGGGAAAAATAGTTGTCACAGTTTGCTCTCACATCTTACTCTGTGCCTTGTGAATGCTTTTATCTTTGACAGTAAGGTGGGTTTCTTAAATATTGTTTGTTTCAAAGAATACATCTTGAAGTTCAAATCATGATCTGGGGACCTTATTGTTTGGTATACCTTCTTCCCTTTATTTAAATCAACATGTTGATCTGCAAATTGTATCCTTTGTCAGAAATGCCAAATCCCCCCCCCCTTAATTTATTCAACAAATAATTGTGCTGGCTCCCACTGCTGCAAGAAACCAAAATATACAAAAATATACAGTCTCTTTTATATAAACTAGAAGAACAAGAGATGTCTGCATATATGTCAAAATACAAAGTAGTATTTGGTTAATAAGTACTGTATTAGTAATATGATTAGATACTTTGAAATGTCTTTGGATTGAAACTCATTGTTATTATTTTAAAGGTCTCATTTTTAGTTGCAAATCTATATCTTTTATTCATTTTAATTTTTCTCATATGGCCACTAATGGTTTAATCCACTAATATTTATTTATTTATTTATTTTTAAAGATTTTGTTTATTTGACAGAGAGAGAGAGAGAGCGAGAGAGGGAACACAAGCAAGGGGAGTGGGAGAGGGAGAAGCAGGCTTCCCGCTGAGCAGGGAGCCAGATGCGGGGCTCGATCCCAGGACTCTGGGATCATGACCTGAGCTGAAGGCAGACGCTTAACAACTGAGCCACCCAGGCGCCCCTAATCCACTAATTTTTAAAGCCTCATCAGTTAAGAGTCCTGTCATTCTTTCTCTTACTAGATACCATCTTATTAGGTAGAAAGGAGGAAATTTTGATGCATCTTTAGCTATCCTTTTGTGGAAATTATTCTTTAGAGTGTTGTTTTAATCATTTTCTGTTCTTTCTTGAGGTAGATTTAGTATCTTTTCCTGAGTCAGCCATCGTTTTATCTCTCATTTTTTCTGCAAAGACAAACAGCCTCAACAAACACGATTCTGTGTATTTTTTAGCCCTTTTTCTGGGTTTTGTTTAAGTTGTTTTGTATAATTTCTGCTCAATGATGGAAGAGCAGAAAGCCTTTCCTTTTAGAGCTGCCATCTTGCCAGGTTTTTGCTATATTTCCCTACTTTAACACTTCCCTCTACATACTGATAATTTTTTTTTTTTTTAAGATTTTATTTATTTATTTGACAGAGAGAGATAGCGAAAGCAGGAACACAAGCAGGGGGAGTGGGAGAGGGAGAAGCAGGCTTCCTGCCGAGCAGGGAGCCCGATGTGGGACTCGATCCCAGGACCCTGGGATCATGACCTGAGCCGAAGGCAGATGCTTAACGACTGAGCCACCCAGGCGCCCCAATACTGATAATTTTTGACCCAGATATTTTAAGATATAGTTAATGTGACAAATAGTGCTATGTTTTATCATACCAGACTCGAGGTTTATAACTTTATCTCCCTGGTCCAATGCAGTGTATTAAAAACTGTTTATCTGTGGCGTTTCCCAATATGAACAGCCAGTTCTCTGGTTATCCAGATACTAGCTTTGTGTCCAGTAATTCAGTTCAGTTCACATCTGACTTGGAGTTAGTGCCAGACTCCACAAGTTAAAGGTCTCAGTTCCATAAGACTACTCACACTTCAGATGCCACTTGCAAGTCCCAGGCAAGTCTTGTACTTTTGAGACTATTTGGCTATAAATGAAGAGTTCCCATGGCCCTTCTTTCGGGTTCAGTAATTTGCTAGAATGGCTCACAGAACATTTTACTTACATTTACTGGTTTATTATAAAGGATACAATTCAGGAATAGCCAAATGGAAGAGAGGCAAGGTATGGGAGTGGGGGTGGTATGCAGAGGGCTTCCAGGCCCTCTCTGGCTACATTGTCTTCCCAGCAAGTCCAAATGTTCAAGCAACTTGAATTTCGAGAGCTTGGGGTCCTCTTTTCAAGGTCATTTAGGTTGTTGACAAGTCAGGTCCCCATTTTCTTACTGTTTTTAAGTTTTAAGTCCCCATTTTCTTACTGTTGCCATCTGGAAACCATTCAGCTCCTAGAGGCCATTCTGAGGTCTTTGCCACATGGTCCCCTTCCCCCCCCATAAGCCCTTTCTCAATTCAACTCTTTTCTTCAACCAGGGCCCAGTCCCTTTTGAGGGCTCACTTGATTAAGGCATTCCAAGATAAAGTCCCTTTTGACTCAGTGTCATCTGATCAGCAGCCTTCTGCCACATGACACAACATAATCACGGGAGTGATAACCATTATACTCACAGGTTCCTCATGTTCACGGGGAGGATGTAGACACCGGGGGGTGGGACTCTCGGGGGCCATCATAGAACTCTGCCTATCACAGAACCTAACAGGTGAGTTTTGTTGTTGTTGTTTTTAAAGCAAATAAAAGTAACCATGAATGATGAAGACATGGATACCTATGTGTTTGCTGTTGGCACTCGGAAAGCCTTGGTTCGACTCCAGAAAGAGATGCAGGATCTGGTATGTCTCATTCCAACTCAAATACATGTAGAACTGTTCTCTTTATTACACAGGCATTCAACTTTAGAGCATAGGGTAGTTAATTATATCACTTGAATTATTAAGCACCACTTTGAAATAGGTCAGAACATATTCTCTTGAGGAAAAAAAAGTTTGTGCATAATAAAATATCATGTCTTACCTTTAATTACTTCTTCCTTTAGAGTGAGTTTTGTAGTGACAAACCTAAGTCTGGAGCGAAGTATGGACTGCCAGACTCCTTGGCCATCCTGTCAGAGATGGGAGAAGTCACAGAGGGAATGATGGATACAAAGGTAAATGCAAAAGAAGACATACATTTGCAGACTGTAGTGATTACAGGGCACTCCCCCTAAAAGTCACACTGCACAAGTTCTTCATTTTATGACACTGCTCTATTCCTTTCCCACACAAACATTAAAATACCTTCTTTAAGCAATAGATTAACTTGTCAAAAGAGACAGTTTGATTAGTCAAATAATTCTCTCTGAATCAAGAGCAAATTATTCCTAGGATTGCTAATGGCTTTCAAGTTTTTGTAAAAGGACTACAGCATTAATCCTTATCACCATGTCATTTAGTCCATTTTTTCCTAGCTTCAGTTAGTGTAGAAGAGAAATGTATAGAGAACCATTTTTTTCTATTGGTTATGGAATGGTAACAGCAAGCACATCTTAGCATCATAAAAATACAGAGTAGCTCAAAGACAGTTCTAATGTAAGTTCAAGGTGATGTGTTTATGGAGAATCCCCTGAAATTATTTTAGATTTTATCTTCGTGCATTCATTCTTGTTCAGAACATTATTTTGAGATATATTTTCAGCTGCTCAATAAGAAGAAATTTGATTATTGGTTTGACTAAAGAAAGGTGCTAGTTTCATTGTAGAGAGATCCCTCATTTAAACTTCATTTTTTAAAAGCTTTAACTGTAATGCTGTTGTGAAAAATCAAGGAGGACTAAGGAGTGAATATCTTTATGAAAAAAGGGAAATGCATCAAACCCTACTTTAAAAAAAATTTTTTTTTCTTTATTTCAGATGGTTCACTTTCTTACACACTATGCTGACAAGATTGAATCCGTTCATTTTTCAGACCAGTTCTCTGGTCCAAAAATTATGCAAGAGTACGTATGAGATAAAAATACTGAAATTAACCGTCCCCACTAGCTTTCTGTGTTGAAACACCTGCAAGGTGCTTTTGCAATTTTTCTTACCAAATGAGTGAGGGAAGTTGATGACAGGCATTCTAAGTTTTCCTTTGCTTTGACTGCATGTGTCATGAAGGTAATTGAAATCCTATGGGAGACAAACAAATAAGCCCCCGAGTTTGCAATGGGTCACCGCATGTATGCACCAGCCATTCAGTGAGGTAGATGAGACTCTTACAGGATGGCAGATACTAAGAAAATGCAAATTGCTAATCTCTTTGTCCTTTGTAGTCGGAAGTTTTTTTTCCTCCCTTTTTAATTTATGATACGAATCTGATTTTGATTTATGTTTGATTGCAGATCTCTGCATTTTATTTCATGGCCTTTTCTGACTTTCTTCTTTGAATAGTTGGGTGATTATATTCTTTCCTAGTGTATTATCAGATGCTCTCAATATGCAGAGTTTCTGGCTTTTTGGATGTTGATATTCACAGCTTAAATTTGTTGTTTGAAATCACATCCTATCTCAGGAGCGCATACTTATTTAAGTTTACCGTTGGTGTATAATTAGTTCTGACCTAAATTTTTGGTTAAGGGCTTCTCTCTCATAATCTGTGGAGTTAAGTACAGTTAAAAGCCAATCTGGATTTTAGTTGTAGGTCAGAATTATTCAGGTCCTTACACCTGTGGATCGTGTTGCATCATCCTTGCCTTGCTCAACTCAATAACAACACTGTGGGCAGAGTATCACATTGTGACATTCATGGAGCCTTTTATGTGTGAGGGGAGGAGAGAGGGTTGATAGTTAAAGATTACGAAGGAATCTTTGATGAGTCAGAACTAAATTATATATGCTATAGTAGATCATTTCTAAATTTATTCTGAGCCTGACTCAAAAATAAAGATGCTTCATTATAGGAAGATAGAGTAGGAGTTGGAAATAAAACAAAAATGCATCAAAATAAGCAAAAATATTATTAAAATACAGGCCTAATACTTAAATAGGCTCATTTCTGGCTCCCCAGGTGAGAGAAATATATCCTGCCTGGAGGTGTTCAAGTATAGGATAAAGATCACTTGGGAATGTATCCATCAGATAAGACAAGTGGACCAGGGGACCTGTAAAGCTCCTTCAGGCTCTGAGATTATATTTAACTTGGGGATGCCAAGCCAAATACTGTGCTGATTATCTGCAGGAATCTGTTCCTCTAAGTGAATTGGGTGACATACGTGAATGGAAAGTATCTTTCTTGTGTTCTTTCTAAATAGCCTTTCTTTTATGGCAGGGAAGGTCAGCCTTTAAAGCTGCCTGACACTAAGAGGACACTATTGTTTACATTTAATGGTAAGTGTTCTCTGGTCTTGCCTGGGTTCTTCATTTTCTGTGAGAGGATCTTAAGGAGAGTATCCCCTCCTAAATGATAGCCATAAAAAACTACATTAAAACCAACCCCATGTCTGCCTGCTTATTGGTTTTGGGGTTTCTTCAATAAGAGATCCTTTTATTTATTTTAATTTCTATTTTCTGCTGCATTTTAGCTGCCTAAGACACTTGGAGAAAGGAGTCTATTAATAAAAAAGGAGAGGGGGGATTAAATAAATAAATAAATAAGTAATAAATAAAAGAGTTGGGTGACCCAGAAGCATTAATGCTGCCATTAACTCAATAGGAAAATGGCTTTGTTTTCCAGTGCCTGGCTCAGGTAACACTTACCCAAAGGATATGGAGGCTTTGCTGCCCCTGATGAACATGGTGATTTATTCTATTGATAAAGCCAAAAAGTTCCGACTCAACAGAGAAGTAAGACCCACAACCTTTATTATAAGTTGGCACCTTTTATTGTTGTTTTCCTCCTCGGGGGAGTCAGAGAGCAATGATTTCAGCGATTTTATTTTTGCTAGTTTGCTAGTTGACCTGAAAGTGCTAAATGGGAATTGTTTTTTTTTTTTTTAAAGATTTTATTTATTTATTTGACAGAGAGAGACACAGCGAGAGAGGGAACACAAGCAGGGGGAGTGGGAGAGGGAGAAGCAGGCTTCCCACCGAGCAGGGAGCCTGATGCGGGGCTCGATCCCAGGACCCTGGGACCATGACCTGAGCCGAAGGCAGACGCTTAACGACTGAGCCACCCAGGCGCCCCTAAATGGGAATAGTTTTATAAAAGAATACTAAATGGGACTTGGTTCTGTTGGATTAAAATGGATTTCTTATGAAACGCCTTGTTTCTTGGGGAAAAGGGCAAACAGAAAGCAGATAAAAACCGAGCTCGAGTAGAAGAAAACTTCTTGAAGCTGACACATGTGCAAAGACAGGAAGCTGCACAGTCTCGGCGCGAGGAGAAGAAAAGAGCAGAGAAGGAGCGAATCATGAACGAGGAAGATCCTGAGAAACAGCGCAGGCTGGAGGTAAGACAGACTTTTCTTACCCTGCTTCGTGGTAAAACTAGGATTTAGAAGGGCACCTATTATGCCATATTGACCATAAAGGTAATTCTGTGTAGGAATGTACACAGACATAAAAGTTTAGCATTTTCTCTGCAGTTGGGACATTATTACTTAGCTGATAGCACTATTAAGAAGAATAAATAATCCATCTTTTTTTTTTTAAATATTTATTTATTTGAGAGAGAGAGAGCACATGAGAGGGGGAAGGGTCAGAGGGAGAAGCAGACTCCCCGCCGAGCAGGGAGCCTAATGCGGGACTTGATCCCGGGACTCCAGGATCATGACCTGAGCCAAAGGCAGTCGCTTAACCAACTGAGCCACCCAGGCGCCCATAATCCATCCTTTTCAAACCAGGTTAGCTTGAGTCTGTGATCCTGGAGAATGATATAAATTATCCTTTCCCCAGCACAATCCCATTTTGAAAGTTCCACTATCATCTTTCAAGCCAAACACTTAACTGAAGTAGAAGGAAATTAGGAATTTTAATAGAAGTCAGCACATGTGCCCTATGGTCCAATGCATCTTGTTTTATAAAATATTTAATTTGATTAGAGAATTAGAGAATCCTAATATTTTTTGTTTGTATTTTTGTTTTCTATTTTGTACATAACCAGAATCTCAAACTCAAGAGCTTTTTAGGTTGTAGTATGTTATGTGTGAAACATCAGCATGTTCTCACATTTTTGTGAAATAAGATGCCACTGCCCAGCTCTACAATTTTAAACCTTGTAAATGCTGGTCAAAAAAAGAAGAGAACAAACTTCTGGGAGATGTGAGTTCTAACAAGAATAATCTTGAGAACTGAAGAAAATCCTTAGAAGTGGAGGAGACCTGCTGCCAAGGAACAGACAGTACAAATCCTTGGCAGATACACATAAATGTTATGATGAAAGTTGGGTTACTGTTTCCTGGGTATAGGAAAAATCAGAATAACAAAGTTGCTTAAATGTAGTGTTTAGTTTCTTTCTAACTTGAGATTTTAGTTACCTTTACTTCATTTTAAGCTAATTTTCATTAACCAACATAGATATTAGCAATTTTTATAACTGTCTTTTGGAAAGTTATTTATGGTACCAGACTAGGTTTTTGAATAGTAATATAGGCAGTATTTTAGTTTTGGTTTTTTGTGTGTGCTTAGAGCTTAGTTTGGATTCCCTTTCTTTCTCTAGGAAGCTGCCTTGAGGCGTGAGCAAAAGAAATTAGAGAAGAAGCAAATGAAAATGAAACAAATCAAAGTGAAAGCCATGTAAAATCATCTCAGAGACCGGAGTCCTGATGCCACCTGTAACTCTGAATTCACTGGAAACAAAAAATACCAGTCCATTTCTCATCTTAAAGTTCAAACACTCCCAAAGTGACTAAGAAATCCTTATTTCATCATCTGTTCTGTTTTTGGTTCGGAGTTTTACAGAGGTTATAGATGGAATGGAAGGGCTCTGTTTCAGTAATTCTCTTCCAGATAACCAAATTATTTTGATTACTTTATAAAAGGAATGATATATGAGATCTGTGTAGTTTTAAAATATTTTTAAAATGATAACATGAATCATCAGTGCTTTTAGTGCTTTGATGTTTGAAGAAATATCATGAAATTTATAGATACATAATTAGATTGTTGCTTTTTGTTTAAACTGGGTAGTTGCAAAGGCTATAAAGACTGACCCTAAACCAAGATTCCACAAATAACTATTGGAATTGCACAATAAACATTGCTTGGTGTTTTCTTCTGTGTGTACATTAACCTTGTAAAAAAGTAAAATTTAGAACACTATGTGGTATTGAAATTTCAGGGACTCAAAACATAATGTAGTTCAGTGTATGTTTTGTAGCTGGGAGGTGCTGATGACAGTGTTGTATCTATAGGGTTTAGGATACTTACGTGTACATGGAAAATTCTAAGGATAGGTAGTACAGGAGCACAGTTTTTTCCTGAGCTGATACCACAAGCTAATGACAATGTGAATGCTGTATTTAAGTGGTTGTACGTTTTCCTTGAGTAACAAATGCATGAAAAATTAACTGCTTCACCTAGATCCGATCAGTGGTCTATGTGAAGTTACACATGTTTTTCCTTCTTGTTTGTTGCAAACTATTGGATGTTCATAGAGAAGCTCTATTCTCTGTGTTATGGCTGTGTCCCTTTGCTTTTCCTTCTGCTTTTATTTCTTCCACAGTTGAGGCTGGGTATATTCTTTCAAAGAAATAGCCATGAATATGCATAAATATACTTTTAAAAATGAGCTTTCCTAAACTATTGAGAGTTCTTTCTGCCTCTTGAGGAGGGAACTCTTGGGGGAGAGGCCCATCTATCTGCACGAGCATTTAGCTTGTTCAGATCTCTGCATTTTATAAATGCTTCCTAAAGAAAGCATTTTTTAAGTCACTGCTTGTACCAGGTAATTTTTGCTGGGGATGGGAAAAGGTTGGGTTTTTTGGTGGGAGAGGGGTGGGTGGATATTTTTTTGTTGATGCTTTATGTGCAGGTGTGTTCTGAGGCAATAACAAGTTGCTGTGAAAGCAGTATGTGCTGCTGCCTTTGTAACTGCATGGGAACTTTTCACATGGATTTTTTTCTAAGTTAATGCAGAAATGTGTAAACTGGGAGATGCAAATGTAATATTTTTTTTAACAGTTCATGAAATTAAGTTATTAAAATAACAAAAATAACCTAAGATTTAATTACTTTAATGCTATATAATTCTAGAATTAGCCTTGTTTTACAAAGTTTAAAAATACATTTTAGAAATCAAAGTTGATATGCTTAGCTATCTTTTGATTAATAAAAGCTTTCTTAAAGTCCCACACATTTGGACCATGGCAGCTAATTTTGTAATTTAAGCATTCATATGAACTACCTATGGACATATATTAAACTAATTGACAAAAATCTCAGAGTGCCGCCTTTACTTTTCTGGGGTTGCCCTTCAAGAGTATAAGCCCATAGGAATGTTCTTCTTTCTGTTCAACGGAAGTCAGTGCTGAAATGCTTTCCCTTCAAAGGAGTTGACTTTGATAATAATCCCTTAGTTTGTTACTGTTATTTTTAGAATGTTTTATATTTTTAGAGGCATATATATTATTAATGGGCTCCTCCCCAAAGTCTACCTCTTTAGTTAAGATACCATTATCTCTCCCATGAATGAAAGGAGAATACTGTTGACTGCCACACATTGGAAAACCACTAAGCCCTCCTTTTGTGCATTGCATGGGCACTTAGCAAGGACAAAACGGGCACCGAACTGGAAGATAACGACCTGGCTATAGAGCCAGCAAAGTCAATACTAAGCACTTGACTTTGGGCAAGTCAGTAACCTCTTTGAGTCTCTGTTCCGTTCTTCTTCCTACAAAGTAAGGATAGTAACTATTTTCTTCCCTACCTCACAGGTAGGTCAACACCAAGAGATACGTGTGAAGTTCTCTCATAAACTACAGTACTTTAAAAATGTGAGGTATCATCTAGGACTGTTCTCCAAGTGGTACATTTTTGCTTTATTCTCTTTTGCTTTCCTTTCTCCCAATGGAAACCAAGCAGATCCTTTCAGAGTTCTCTAACTTTATCTGCAAAATGTGACAGGGTATTTTGGAATGGGGGTTGGGGCGACAGTAATACCTTTCTGTTTCCTTAGTAATAGAACTTTTTCCTGTGATGCACTAGAAGTTGAAACTCTTCTTTAGATGAGACTTAGACCAAAGAAAAACATTGATTGGTATTCTCTTTCCCCCGTCCAATAGGACATGAAACTTACTTAGAGCAGTGTTATACAAAGGATCTGTTGGTTTTGGTGGGATGGGTGAAATACTGAACTTTATCATCCCAGATTCTTTCCTTATTATTCCTGTTTCTACTCATTTTGAATGATTTGAAAGGATGAAATAATCTGAAAGGATGTAAAAGGGAGGAGGCAGTTATACCCAATAGGATGATACCTCACATTTTTAAAGTACTGTAGTTTATGAGAGAACTTCACACATATCTCTTGGTGTTGACCTACCTGTGAGGTAGGGAAGAAAACAGTTACACAGACAACATGTGTAACGCTCTTTGACATATAAAACGTTCTACAAATTAAATAATCCTGCTCAATTTACTAAACCAAAGGTCATAAGCATTTCCCTCACTTGAGTATTCAAGGCAATTAGTTTTACCTTACCTTTCTGACAATTTATATGGTATCTTGGAGGCCAGTGCATTTAGTTTAAACTGGATGCTTGGAGTTCAATGCAAAACTTGCTCATCACAAGTCAAAAGCAAAGCAGGAGTCTTTGTAAACTGTGAAAGTTGACTTTTCTTTACACTGGCTTTCTAAGTTATCTGGATTTAGGAGGTCCATTTGCAAGAAAAACTAAAGTGAATGTAAATTTGCTCCTTGAAACAGTCACAACAGAAGCTGGGCCAGAAGTTTCTCCCACTAGCTTTTATGGGCAGTCACGAAGATGGTGAGACCTTAACATCCAGTTAGACAATGACATGGCTGCTGGGCCAATGGGCTGGGAAGAGCCTCCATGTTTAAATTCCCCATAGCGATGGCTGCCTCATTGGGCATCTTTTCAGGCACCGACCTTTTCGGCACCCTCAATTCCAAAGACCACATGTGAAGAAGGTCTTTTCTAAAGAACATCGCCAAGAATTTTACTTCAATTTTTACATCTTGCTTTTGTCAGTTTACCGTTTGCTGCGGAGAGAGGCCTCTTATTTTGAAAATGAGAGAAAACTGTGGGTCCTGCTTTAGAAAGTTAAAGCACTAGGTAAGATCAAAGTGATGTACATGAAACTGAATGAGGTCCTGAGTCACTGGCAAAGTTTACGTTCACATTCGCATATTTCCGTCAGTTTGGATGTAGCTGAACTTCGCTCCCATCTTGGCAGCTGGGCCAGTATAAGTCTGTGTCATGGGTCAGAGCCAGTGTTCGATACTTGACGGGATAAGGAACCTGAGGCACAGAGAAAGAGTGGGTTTTCTCTTTGCAGCTGGTCAGTCTGGTGCTGGAGGGGCGTTTGGGATGTCTTCAAAGAAAAGTGCGAGACCGCTTTTTCCATTGCAGTCCTACCACACGAAATGAAAAAAATAAATCTCTTTTTTTCAAGTAGCCAAGTCATCACTGTGTTTGTTTGCCTTCCTCTCGTCCCCCCTGACTCTTCATTATTGAAATCATCCTACTTCCTTCCTGCTGCAGGGGCGGGGAGGCTCCAGGGAGCCCTTGTCGGACCCCCAGGCCTCACCGACGCCAAGCTACGCCTTCGGCTTCCACACACTTGAGGAGAAGGACCCCTTCTGTTAGAGACCGCATGCCCTCCCTCAGGAACGCGCTGCGCCGACCGAGCTAACTTGGAACCGAAGGGGCGCTCTCCGCGCGGCGGGCGCCGGGGGTCTGCAGCTGGGGCCTGGCGCGCCCGACGCGACGCAGGACGCGCTGGGGAGCGGCCCCACCCGCTCGGAGCTGAGGGACGGGGGGCAGGGGGCGGAGCTTCCTCACCCGCTCCGCGGAGGAGCCGGGGCGGGGCGGAGCTCTCCACCAGCCTTACCCCGGTCCCGCTACTGCGCATGGCACGTTGCGTACCTCCCCCAACCCCCAGCAACCGGCCTGGCGGCGCGGCCCTAAACTAAGGAGGCGGAGCTGAGACGGGGTCGGAACTGCTTGCTAACTCCAGGACCAGGTACCGGGCTGGCGGAGCCGCCTGGTGCGCTCCAGGGACCAGTCCCTTCTCGCCCTGATGCCGATTCCATCTCCTCAGGGGCGGGCCTTCGTCAGATCGGCCATCCCGCCCCCCCCTCCCCGCCCTGCACGGGCCCCTTTTCACCCCGTCCTCCTCGATTCCCGTAGTGAGGGGCTGCAGCCTGAGAGCAGAATAGGCTTGGGCCTGCCCGGGAGACGCCAGAGCGGAGTTGCCGGGCGAGAGAGGCGACCGCCTGCTTTCCGTATCCATCTTTCCCCCTGACTCCTAGGTGGGGAACCTGGGGCCCAGGTGTCAGTTTGCCCTGCCCAAAGAGGCGGCCGATCCTGTGCTGACCCCCCTCCTCCCATCCCACAACCCCAATTCCCATCTATCCCAGGCTGGACAGGCAGCGAATCAAACCTTCTTAAGGAGAGAGATTTAGGTGACTCCCTGAATCAGCAAAAACAAAGAGCTTCTAATTGTCTTGTTGTTTTTCAAGAATGTTTCAGTGCCCACAGTAGATTTGGGGTGGAGATGGGCGGTGGGGGTAGGGAAGTGAGCGCGAGAGAAGGGGCGTGGTTAAATAAAATTGTTCAAATTTCCAGGAAATGGGGGACTAATTTTTCTGCCCAGCCTTCTGTTAAGATAACCTAGCATATTCTAACTCGACTTTCTCCGAAGAGGAAAAGCCGTTCGAACTGGTCCTTTTCTTACTGTGTAATACCTGTTGAAGTAGAACCGTATTCCAGTATGTATTTGAGGCATTAGGACAGTCCTTCGTTGACTGATTCATACTGTCTAAAGACACCCAAGACTGTTTCTTGTTTCTGAGAATTGAAGAAACCGAGTCTCATCTGGTTACCTGCCTTAGGCCAGGAACCTGTTCAGCTATTAGTTACAGTGCTGAACTTGTTAACTCTGTTCCCCCACCTTTCAACCAGGTTTCTGAGAATATCGTGACTCAAATGCAGTGTTTGTAGTTGTAACCCCAGACATGGAAGAAGTTTAGAAAAACAGTGACAAGAACAGGGAAAAAGGAAAAAAAAAATAATAATAAAGCAAGGTAAACGAATTCTTTCCTATTCTATTTGGCATCTGGTCAGCAGCATTGTCAAATCAGGCGATGTCTTCTCCGTCAGTCATCATTGTATCTTTGCAAACACAGTCTTGACACTTCTCCCTGGACTTATCTATAATCACAGGTTTCTAGAGCACAGGCTTTGGAACAGATCTGACTGGTCCTCTACCAGTTGCCTGTGTCATTCAGGGCATTTAACCTCTCTGAGCTTTAAGTTCCTGATCTGTAAAATGAGGAAGATAGTACTCATAGTGAGCTGAGCTCTGTGAAGCATTTAGCACAGATCCTTGCACATAGTAAGTTCACCATAAGTGCTTGCTGCTTTTATTATTTTTGCTATTAACAATTTAACAGATACGGGAGTGCCCATTTTATGTGTTGGGCACAGCAGCCCCTGGGAATGCAATAGTGAATAAGATGCGCTGGCAATGAACATTGTGGTATGTGTAAGGGTTGAATACAGAGGCTGAACACCTGACGGGGGAGGGAATGGTAATCAGGGAGGACTTCTGTAGCACAGGGTACCTGAGATGAGTAAGTAGTAAGGAACGACAGGTCAAAGTTAACCAGGTTGGGGGAATGAAAGTGGTCCAGGAGGGGAAGCAGAATCTTTAAAGTTTTTCCTTTAGACTTCATTTCCTACCTGCCTTCAAGCATGATGTCCTAAATATGGACCTATCCCAAGGCTTGCTTCCCAGCCTTCTGCTTTTTTCTCCCCATTTTCTCCTTCAGTGCATTTGTCACTTGTAGAGCTTTGGCTGCTAACTCCCAGGTCTACATAGCCATCTCTAACGTCTCTCTTACTTTTCTTTCTTTTTTTTTTTTTTTAATTTTTTTAAAAGATTTTATTTATTTATTTGACAGAGAGATAGAGAGTACAAGTAGGCAGAGAGAGAGGGAGAGGGAGAAGCAGGCTCTCCGCTGAGCAGGAAGCCCGATGCGGGGCTCGATCCCAGGACCCTGGGTCATGACCTGAGCTGAAGGCAGCCACTTAACTGACTGAGCCACCCAGGTGCCCCCAGTCTTACTTTTCTAACTGACTGCTCTGTCTTCTCACTATAGATAGATAGATAGACAGATAGATAGATAGATAAACTATTTTCTCAACCTCAACATGATTTAAAAACTCGAACTCATCTTCCCACCAGAACCACTTCCACCTCTGAGTTTCCTGTTTTGTTGCTGACACTACTCTTTCCCAGTTACTTGGGCACAAAAAAAAATCAGAGTCATCAGAGTTGTCCATGAGTAGAATGGGTTCCGTGATAAGGTAGTGAGTCTCTGGCCAGGGAAGTTTTCAAGCAGAGGCTAAATAACCTTACATCCAGGAGTTTGTAAAAGCTGTTCCTCCGAAGGGTGGAGGATGGGCTAGATGACTTATGGTGTCCTTACTAACTAAATATAATTTATTTTTTCTTCATCCCCTATCCATCTATTTCTTAGCATTCCTTTTGCTACAAGCTCTTATCACCCCAAATATGGTCCACTATAGTTGTGTTCTAACTAACATTCCTTTCTCTGGGGATTTTTCACCTCCCATTCTCCCATCCATTTGCAGATTAATATTCCTTAGAATGTTTCTTAGAACAAGGCTTCTCAAACATTAGTCAGTACGACGGGCCACAGATCAGCAGCATGACCGTCATGTGGGAGTTCGTTAGAAGTACCAGGCCCCACTCCAGATCTTCTAAATCAAAATCTGCACTTTTAACAAGATCCTCAGATTATTTGAATGCACAATAAAGTTTGAGAGACACGATCTTAAGACCACTGTTTTGTGTTTGTCACCTTTCTGTTTAAAACCTACAGTGGCGTCCCACTGCCTGGTGAGGAGAATCCATACTCTAGCATGCACATGAGGCCTCTTCATTGTTCTCATCTATCTGGAGCTGTGCTTCTATAACTGGTTATGCAAAATGCTAACGTACTCCTCGGTATATTTGGTCAGTCAGTCAGTCAACATTATTGAGTGCCTGCTATGTGATAGGCACTATTCTAGAAACTGGAAGATACGTGTGTGGACAAAACAAAGTAAGTGCTAAAAATGAGCAGCTAATACCATTTCATGCTTGGAATTCCCATTTTCAAGTCCTATTTGACACTGAGGCCCCGCCCCTTCAATAAAACTATCCAGATCTGTCCCAGCTTATAGTAATTGTCTTTCCCTTTGCTGAACACCCGCTGACTTGCCCGTTTCTACTTGTGCATTCCCCAGACCTGCTGAATTAAAAATTTTTGAAGGTGGGAGTTTGAGCATCCATAGGTTTTTATAACTACGTGAGTTAATTTTTTTTAAAGATTTTATTATTTATTTATTTGAGAGACAGAGAGAAACAGCATGAGAGGGGAGAGGGACAGAGGGAGAAGCAGGCTCCCCGCTGAGCCGGGAGCCTGATGTGGGGCTCGATCCCAGGATTCCGGGATCACGACCTGAGCCGAAGGCAGTCGCTTAACCAACTGAGCCACCCAGGCACCCTACATGAGTTAATTTGAAACCCATCCTGGTTTGGGAACCCATGTTCAGATAATTAATGAAGCTGTTAGTGTGGTAGCCTGGGACCAGTTCTTAGGTTTGTTATATTAATTTATATGGTGTTTGGGGATTGACTTTATTTTCTATTTCCAGTATTTTTCCAGAGCGTAGACAGTTCCTTCTGCAGATAAAAATCATCTTTTAATCTACATTAATATTCTATTTTCTGTTGTAGACTACATATGGATATGGACGCTGCTTCCTCTTAAATTTCTTTTGCACGATGCTTTGTGTTTAATGTTATTAAATAATGTGCACTCTAATAATCTTTTTTTAAAAAAAATTCAGATAATATTTTTACTATTTCATGCCAGGATAAATGATTCTCAACATGGTGATGATCTTCTATAAGGTCTTCTATAAGAAGATTAGGATAGGGGGCGCCTGGGTGGCTCAGTCGTTGGGCGTCTGCCTTCGGCTTGGGTCGTGATCCCGGGGTCCTGGGATCAAGTCCCACATTGGGCTCCCCGCTCCGCGGAGGGCCTGCTTCTCCCTCTCCCATTCCCCCTGCTTGTGTTCTCTCTCTCGCTGTATGTATCTCTGTCAAATGAATAAATAAAATCTTTAAAAATAAATAAATAAATAAATAAGATTAGGATAGGGGTGAGGATAAATGCAATTTGATAAAAATCTATAGATGATTTTGAAGGGCCTCCTCTCTCCCCTGGATTGAAAACCATTGCTTTGATTTCTCTGAAGCAGTTCTAAGGATTCCAAGAACTCCATGTATCTGATTAAGTTCCCACTCCCATTGCTATACTATATACTACCACAATCCCTCAAAGGAAATGTGGCAGGCATTTTTTCTAGATTCTTCAAAAGTGTTTCTGATTATTTGTTTTACTTTTAAAGTCATTTTGTTGAGATATAATTTATATATATATATAAAATGTTTCATACACACACACACACACACACACACACACTCTCCCAACTTGTTTATTTTCTTAGTGGTGTCTTTCGAAGGCAGAAGTTTTTAATTTTCATAAAGCTTAATTTATCATATTTTTCTTTTTTATTTCATGCTCTTGACATTCTTTTTTAATTTTTACTTATCCCAACATCATGAAGATTTTCTCCTCTGTTTTATTTAGTAGTTTTAACTTTTTCTTTAGTTCTATGATCCATTTCAAGTTAATTTTTGTGTATCATGTAAGGTAAGGGTGAAAGTTCATTTTTTCTAAATAGATACTAATTTGTATCTAGATTACAGATACACCCCCATGGAATTACTCTGGCCCCTCTCTTGAAAATTAATTGACCATACATACATGGATCTATTTCTGGATTCTCTATTCCATTTCATTGATCCATTTGTCTATCCTAGAGCAAAGTATACTGTTTTGATTACTGTAACATTAAAGTAAGTCTGGAAATCAAGTAATGTAAGTCTTCTAACTTTGTTCTTTCTCAAAATCATTTTGGCTATTTCAGGTCCCTTGTATTTCCATATAAATTTTAAAATCAGCTTATCAATTTCTTTTTAAAAGTCCGCTGGGATTTTGATTGGGATTGCACTGAATCTATAGATCAATTTGGAGGGAGTTGACATCTTCACTTCAGTGAGTCTTCCAATCTATGAACATAGCATGTCTCTTATTTAGCTTATCTTTAATACCTCTTAGCAATGTTTTATAATTTTAAACATACAGTTTTAAAAAACATACAATTTTAAAAAAATTATTCCTAATTATTTTATGTTTTTGTTGGTATGGTAGATAGTTTCATTTTTTTCAATTTCATTTTCTAATTATTCATTGCTAGTACATAGAAATACAATTGGATTTTGTAATTGACCTTCTTTCTAAATTCATTTTTTTAGGTCTAATGATTTTTTTTGTAGAATACTTAGAATTTCCTACATACACAATCATGTTGTCTATGAATAAAGAGTTTTACACCTTCTTTTCCAATCTGTATGCCTTTTGTTCCTTTTTTCCCTTTTTGCATTGGCCAAGACCACTAGTACAATGACGAACAGAAGTGATAAGAGCAGACATTCTTGTTTTGCTTCTATTCTTATAGGAAACTCACTAATTCCTTTTGTTACTAAGTATGATGTTAGCTATACATTTTTCATAATATCTTTTTTTATTTTATTGTTATTTTTAAAGATTTTATTTTTTTATTATTTGAGAGAGAGAGTGTGAGTGGGGGGAGGAGCAGAGGGAGAGGGATAAGCAGTGAGTGCAGAGCCTGACACGGGACTTGATCAACCCTGAGCCAAAATCAAGAGTCTGATGCCCAACTGACTGAGCCACCCAGGCACCCCCTTCATACATATCTTTTACCAAGTTGACTTGGTAAATTCTATTTCTATTCTATTCCTATTTGACTGAGAGGTTTTTTAAAATCATGAATTGATATTGAATTTTTTCAGATGCCTTTTCTCTGTCTATTGAGATGATTGTATTTTTTTTTCTTGTTCACTCAGTTACTCTGGTAAAATTACTTTTTTTTTTTTTTTTTTTTTTTTTAGATTTTATTTATTTGACAGAGAGAGTGAGTGAGCACAAGCAGGGGGAGCAGCAGGCAGAGGGAGAGGGAGAAGCAGCCTTCCCGCTGAGCAGGGAGCCCAACGTGGGGCTCCATCCCAGGACCCTGGGCTCATGACCTGAGCTGAAGGCAGTTCCTTAACCAACTGAGTCACCCAGGCGCCCCGATTCTTTTTTTTTTTTTTTTAAGTAAGTTCTAATGCCCAGCATGGAGCTGGAACTCATGACCGTGAGATCAAAAGTCACATGCTCTACCTACTGAGTTCATTTTTTTTTCTGCCCACACCACTGTTTTTTTAACTCCTTAAAATTGGTTGTTTTTTATTTGCAAACAACTTTGGACAAAAACAGTATGGTATACGTTGATTCATTTTTTAGTGTTAAAACAGTCTTTAGTTCCTGAGATAAACCCCACTTGGTCATGATGCATTATGCTTTTAGCCATTCTAGATATAAATTTTTTTTAAAGATTTTATTTATCTATTTGAGAGAGAGAGATCACAGAGGCAGAGGCAGAGGGAGAGGGAGAAGCAGGCCCGCCGCCAAGCAGAGAGCTTGTGGGGCTCGATCCCAGGACCCTGAAATCATGACCTGAGCTAAAAGTAGATGCCCAACTGACTGAGCCACCCAGGTGCCCATCTAGATATAATTTTTAACTATAAATTAAGCAAACATAAAACAAAATCAGGATGATATGAAAAAAGATACATTTGAGAAATGGCAAAAGCTCTTGGAAGTGTGTAACCAAAATTGAAAAATTAGTAGAAGGGTTAGAAAATAAAATTGAAGAAATCTCTTGGAGAGTTGTAAAATAGGAGTGAAACAAGTACAAATTAATTCTAGATAATTCTAGAAGTATGTCTTTATTAGGAATTTTATAACATGAAAACAGAAAAAGTGGAGGAGACAAAATTATCAAGGAAATAATACAAGAATATTTCCCAGAATTGGAAGATCCAAATTTCCACACTAAAAAGGCTAAGGTAGGGGAGCCTGGCTGGCTCAGTCGGTAGAATATGCAACTCTTGATCTCAGGGTCGTGAGTTTGAGCCCCACGTTGGGTGTAGAGATTACATAAAAAAAAAAAAATCTTAAAAAAAAAAAAAAGGCTAAGTGCAACTGGCCTAGAAAGCAACTAGTCCGGATTGCAGCAGGGGATGGAAGGCCTTGGAAAGGCAATCTCTAGGAAAAAATCAGAATGAATGAGTTTGAATGTATGGTAAAAGATATTGACTGATAAGACAAATAGCAAAGATGGAAACTTGGAAAAAGTTGGTAATAGCTATGTGGGAAACCAAACAAGTAAAAAAAGTTTGAGTCCATTATCAACTCTAGGAAAACAAATGGCGTACAAGAAAACAGACGTGGTCATCTTTGTTTGCCTCAGCTCTGAACCATGTTTCCACAGTCATAACAATGTAAATGTGGACTATTGATTTAATTAAACATTATGCCAGAATTGTGTTGGGAGAATGAAGGCAGGAAAGTAGGGTGCAGGAAGGTGATGTAGGAGAGCTTAGTCTTCATCTACCATAGTAGAAAGTTAGTAGATAAATGTCTAAAATGGATAAGTCATGGCCATATAAACATTATTTAAGAATGATAATAAAAAGCAAGATAAACAGCCAAAAGAATTGAAGGTTAATTGCTTCTGGGAAAGATCAGTGGGGAATTGGGTCAAGAGAAATTTAAAAATTAAAGATGAAAACCATATTAATAACAAATCTGTCTTTTCTTATAGAGATTGCAGTATTTCCAAATGTACTTGGCCAGTTTTATTGTCAGTGAAAGGTTCTCTAAACCAGTCTTTAGAATCTAGAAATTTATAGGTCTGCTACAGTGCTTCGACTGGTAGACTCATAGCAAGTTTTTGTTAATCAAAAGGCATTTCTATAAAAGGAGATTTGACTAACCTGTTTCTATTTTCCTTTTAGGTTTAAATTTTTGAAATTGAAGTAGGTCTACACATTAGGAACTCATGTCTTTTCTTGTAAGTAAACCAGAGCGAATTAGGGTGAGTGTTTCTATTCTTCGGCTTTACTATTTTTATTTTCTGTAAAATAATGTGTTTTGACAGATACTGTAGGTAGTTTTTTAATGTGATGTTCAGAATCCTGTGTAAGTGAGGCATGTAGGAAGTAAAGCAGATATGGCAACCTCCACTCCTGAGAAAAGAGCTTGCAGGCAGAGGCTGACCAGAGACACCAAATACACCCACCAGCTTGACTGGTAGAGAAGAAACGGTCGCTTGTTTTATGAATATCACTCATGCAAAATTAAATGAATCGATGTCCCTTTTCACTACAGATATGTAATTGCTAATAAGCTGCCTATTTCCAATGTATTTTCAATGAGTTTGTGTGTTTTAAAAATCAGTATCAAATTGTCATTATTGGAACACTTTTTCTAAGTATAATCATAGGTTTTAATTAAAGACTTTTTGAACATGAATAATGTTATTACACCTGAAAACTTTACCAGCTAAAGTGACCTCAAGAACAAATGCTGGATTTAGCTTCTTTATAAGCTTCCATGACTTCTTAAAAGAGCACTGTATTTTATTTATTACCAAGTATTTATTTCTAAATGCAGTAGTAATTATTTGAAAATTCTGTAACAAGGAAGAAGTGCTATATGACACATGAACATACCACTTTCTTTAAATATTAAAGCATATGTTATATTTTGTGATACAGCACATATTATTTTTTTATACCAAGTTTTTTATTTTGGGTGTTCTTTTTTTTTAATTTATTTTGGGTGTTCTTTTTTTTTAATTTAGAAAAAAATTGATAGAAGACAGAAAATGATGTTATAGTTCCAATTCATAACCAATATTATGCAACTTATTTCTGAATATTACTTAATACTCTTTTTTCTTGTGTTTGTGTACATAAGAATAATTTATACTGGAAAGAGTAGACTTCACTGTTAAGTAAGAGGAAAAACAGACTCTCTCCTTAGCCTGAACTCTGCCTGGTGGAAAGAATGCCCCCAAGCCAAACTCGCACACTAGTCCTTAAGTGAAATTCGATCTTGATTCCATTACTTTTACATACGAGCTTCTTTTCTGTGTCAACCTCGCCTGATTCACGTGAAACCAGACCACTGATCAGTATTAAGGAAATCCAATACTCATTTGAAATAGGATAGTAAAGTGAACCATGATTGGTGAAGTTAGTGTAGTTCTTGTAAACCTGGTAGAAAATATAAGTGGTGATGTCTTAGGAATCCTAGTGGATGAAAGAATATGCAGCTATTTTCTTTTACAAACAGAGGCTTGTGAAAAACTGTTTCATCTCTATTTTCCGTATTATGAATTCCAGTAGCATTTTTCACATTGGCATTCATGATCCAAAGCATCTGTAATAGACAGCCATTGATTGAGTGAGTCAGATGGAACCAGAAGGTAGTTTTATGTGTAGGAAAGACAAAAAAACCTTCTTCATTATTAGGGCCAGTACTATGTTTCTCATGTGTCTGTCAAATTTAAGAATTGTTTAACAAATTAGGCAAAAAAGAATAGAGAAAGGAATTAACCTATTGTTTTCAGTTGATTTAAATCCAGGATTCTTTTTAAAATTGTTCCATAAAAATGCATCTTAACCGTACTGCATGATTCTGTTTTTGTAGTTTATTTGTCTAATGACTGATAGCTAATTTTTTGTGGCTTGGAAGAAATACTAATTCTCTTTGGGGTTTTCTTTTTAGCGGTGGGTCTCGGAAAAGTTCATTGTTGAGGGCTTAAGAGATTTGGAGCTATTTGGAGGTAAGTACAGTATGGCATTTAGCCATCACTTCAGGGTAAATGTCACTACTCTTGTTGACTAAATCAATTTCTAGCAATTAGCAATTGTAAGGACAAGTGTAAACAAGAGTTGTTCTATTTGTTTGGCTCCATTTTGAACCCATGGTTTCCCAAAGATTTGAGGACTTATCTGGCAGTTGACCTTGGCCTGTCTTGATTGTTAGAAAGTCAGTATTTACTTAAAGGCATATTTATTTCTTCTAAGTATTCGTCCAGTTGAAAGACATATTCTTAAAGGAAAAAAAAACTAAGTGTTGAAAAGCTCTAACCTTGAAATTTTTAAAAATACAATGATTAGTCAGAACTAAGGTAGCAGATGTAATGTACGGGGATTAACATAAGAATAAAAAAAAAAAAGAACTAAGGTAGCAATGATATAAAAGTTCTGGTTTACTGATCAATCTAGTTGACTCATCTTTTCATGGTAGAAATTATGAGACTTAAGAGAACTAAGGAAAAAAAAATCTGTCAGGACAAAAATACTGACTTCCTGTTGTAAAATCCACATGCTGATTTTGGAAGTCGTAACCTTGCAATTTTGAGATTTAACAGGGCCTGTCATTTGCCTTTGATTCTTTCCGAATTGAGCCTTTTTGAGAACTGCGATCTTAATTTAAGGCAAAGAAAATTCTTTTCTATACAAATAATAATAGTAGAGCCCCATTCTTTGTGTCTGAATACCAAGACACTCTCTTTAGCTAAAGAAAAAAGTTATCAGATTGAGTGCGTTGGTTGACTGATCCAAACAAAATACCCTCAGATAGACTTAAGTCATTGAGAACTGAGACTTGTTAGTTACTAGGTGATACCTGTTATATTTATTTTCCTTAATGCCACTTAAAGACCTTCCAGAGGAATATTATCTGTTATGTTTTAGACAAATGAGAGTTTAGAAAAATGATGAGTTATTTTTGTTTTAGTTCTAAAGAATAAAAATTAGCTGCAGAGTAAAGGAAAAGCTAATGGAAAAAAAGATACTATATTCTGGTCCTGTTCTCATTTTCTTCTCATCATTAATGGGAATACCATGGTTTAAAAGTAAACATTGGCATTGATAAAAATTGAGTTGAAGAGTCCAGTTTACAATTAATTAGTTAAAAATATTCCAGTATATGTGAATTGAATTGAGGATTTTGGTTTCAGCATCTTGAGTGCAGGATCTCTGGAAGTCTTTTGACAATTTCCTAGTCTCTGATCTGAGGAGAGTGAAGGGATTGTTCTGTATATTGTTTACAGCTTGATGAAGTATATATTATCAAGTTTTATACAACTTGGAATTTGGCTTCTGCTCTACAAGATTGGACTTGATTTCCTTTTATCTATTCAACTTGGCTTCTTACCTTTAACAGACTGTCTTAAGCAAATGCACCTGCCATTTGTGTACCAGAAAACTAATGTCCAAGGCAAAAAAAAAATCTTGTTTTGACAAATTGAGGCTAATTTACTCTGCAGCCAGTCTCCTCTAACAATACAGTTGGATGCTCTGATTTCTAATTTAAGATACTTGGAAATGTGTGATCATTCCAATACTTTCCAGTTAAAAATCGACTTTGATGATTTTTCTCACTTTCATAGAATGATGAAAATAAAAAGTACAGATACAGAATTTGTCTGATTTAAGGGAAGAAAGTTGTATCAGTTGTCCTTTGCTTTATTTGTTTTCACCTAGAGTAGCAGAGGGCCAAAAAACCCTTGCTTTATTTGTATTCAGAATAGAGTGCATGTGACTGGAGAATCTAACTGGGTAATGGTCCCACATATACATGTTGCTGTATTAAAACCTTCTTTGCCCTTTTTTTTGAAAGCCTATTTTCAAGTCCCTGCACTTTCTGGGAAATAGCCAACCATCTCTATAACTTTATAATGAATGTTTTGTTCACAGTATAAGACTCTGAAACCAGCCTATTGAAAGTAATACTGTGTGCTGATGGAAAGTAAATATAAGACTAGAATTATAGCAGTTGAGTTATAGTTGCCAGAGAATGCCCAGAGAATAGTAGCCTTGCCATGTTTTGAAGAGCCAGAGATTCATGTTTAAAACCCCATCTATGTATAGTGTTTTGACTATGGGTTTCTATGTGTGTGTGTGTGTACGTGTGTGTGTTCATATGTAACCCTGCGGGCACTTTTACCATAATGACTCTTAAGTGGTTTCCATAAAGAAATGTAGTCCTAAGTGCAATAATTGCTGTTGTGAATGTGGATGTGTCTTCTGCTAAAAAACAAAATGCCAACAATCAATTTCTCTACTCCAGAGCAGCCTCCGGGTGACACTCGGAGAAAAGTAAGTGACTTTCTAGGCTCTAGCACTATGGCTGTTGCATGGGGATGACTTCTTGTGGAAATTCGTGGTTTTGGTTGGCTTATCATTTTATGTTTCTGCTTATCTCAATGAGTTTTATTTGTAGTGTAATTCTTTCATTTGTGGAAATTCAGGTTTCACCCTGGAAAGATTTTAATGTGTACTTTGGAAGCTGAAAAAGTCTAAGGCACTTTTTGTCTCTCTCTTGAGGATTAAGGTCTCCTCCTCGTCTTGACCCTACCAGTCCCCCACCACCCTCTCCAAAAAAAAAAAAAGAAAGAAAGTTTCAACAATCTAAGGTGTGGTTATCTTTTAGTGGCTAGTGGTACTACATTTTCCTTCCTTGGTCTATTGCTAGTCAATTTCAGCCCACAGAGATCATACAGAGCTCTACCTAGATTATAGGCAGTGCCTCAAATCTCCTACCTTAAAAACAAAACCCCACATTAAAAGGTACAAAACAGAGATGCATTTTTTTTTTATTGGCAAAAGTTGAAAGACTCCTGCCCTGCCTTCCAGTCTTATAGTTAATTTTACCAAAGTAAGTAACACCAGATGTGCACAGTGTACCAAGCTATTTTTGATAATGTGAATCAGTGTCTTATAAAGAGAGGGGATAAGAACCCTTTTCTCAATAGACTTCTTAGTCTTTTCCGATGATAGGCATCTGCGCCTTTTGCAGGCAGCCCCACAGTTGAAGGAGGGTGATGTTGACTAGGAATTTCTCTCTGAGTGAAGCTCTGGCAGATCGAAATATGTTCCAGTCAGGAGACTAAAAAACATTCCCTGTACCATCAGTTAGATATTTCTCCCGAATAGAATGCCTGTTATATATAATTTTTATATTTTTACAGCTGCCGGTGTTATGCCAAGAGTTATCCTGTGTGAAACCTGGTTGGGGGGGTGAATATAGCATTTCACAAATATTGTCTCTGTGTGCTCTACTGTACTTGGTCTTAAACTCTTTAAACAAAGTTATTTAATGGTCATTTCTGGCTATCAGTAGCTTATGTATTTTCCAAATGCTTTTCCTGATAGGGGAAACTAAGAAGCTTTGCTAGAATTAGTTTCTCTAGACAATTTGAGATTATACATCACACTAATACAACTGTGCCATGCTGTGTTTAAAGAGAATGGACTAAGCATTTCATCCTTTTCATCTGAATTTTGGCCTTTTCTAACTCTGAAACAGTATACTGAACTAACCCACCTCTCTTGTGGCAATTTCAGACCCGAACTCTTCCTTTCAAAATACCGTCTTTGTTTGTTTTCCTAAATAAAGGTTGGTTTCTCTCTGAGTTCAGACCTACAGAACATCCACAAACTAGAACTTGCCCATTTTAGGATCATTGCCAGTGAGATGGGGACAGCAACCACTAGACTAGTTCATCTCATGCAATTCCCGATTGCCAAGAACTCACATTCCCAATTACCTAAAGAATTTTATTTCCTAAAACTAACACTTTTGAGTCATTTTCTATAGTCAACAAAGATAGTAGAAATATTTGCCAAGTTACTAACTAATCATACCAGTAGTTTACTACATCATTTCCTACCCAGGCTCAACAAGAGTGTGTCTTTAGTGTATAGCCTACTAGGCAGTATGTCTTCCATGCACTTGTAGCAAGGAAAAGGGATATAGGTCTTAAAAAAGTATCTATCAGTAGTTTTTCCCAAGGGAGTTATTTAAAATGCATTTAATAAGTACTTTCATCTCACAACTCCAGCTGTCCTTCATAGTCTCTTTTTCAAATAGAGAAATATTAAGGAGTTTGCCTGGAAATCAAAGGAGAGAAGACCTTCAAATATATAGTAGTTTTAGATTTGTTCTCATTGGGACTATATTGCTACCTGCTAAAAAATGCAGTACTTTCTCACAGGCAGGTACCAGATTCTGATCTATAAAGTGCCCCTAGTAACAAGGGATCTAGTGAGTGTGTCGCATGAGGGCAGGTGTTTCCAGTCTAGATCAATATGTTGAACTCTGTCTCTGGTGGAACTGGCTGGTACATGTCCCCTACTCTCCTCTTCAGCTCAAGGCAATGACAAGCTCATGAGCAGGAGACCTCAGTTTAAACTGGACCCATGCAAACCTGTTCGCATGGGTTAAGTATAGCAAGTTGGGGATGTGGGAAGGGATGAAGTCATTAGAAGTAGGCAGGGGCTGAATCACGTGGATCCTCACAGGCCAAAGTAGGGACTTAGGGTCTGCAAGCCACTCCCTGGGTTTTGTGTTAACTCATGACACCGATTTTACTGAGGAGTAGATTAATACTTGAGAAAACAGGATCCACAGAAGAACAAGAATAGGTGCAGATGGTGAGAGGTAGGAAGTTAAGAAGATGGGACTCAAGACTAACTTAGCTTGCAGGTTGTCAGTTCTAAACACATGGTGAGTTGCCATTTCAGAGCTCCTGGTTTGGGCTTTTTGCTCACATTTTTCCCTTGGTTGTGTATCTCTCACCTGTCTGAGGTGTTTGGGATGTAGTAGCCAGTATCTTAGGATTATTCTGAAGACCAGACAGTGTCAAGAAGCTATAATGGCTATCAGTGATCCTAGAGTTTGTTTTCAGAGCATTTGAAAACACAGATAACTGTAAAAACCAAAATCAAACCAACCTTAACTATTTATCGAGCTCTTCTTAGGATTCTGTTTTCTTCGTTTTCTCTGTTCCATCTTATGTGTTGAAGGAGAGTGACCGAACAATAGGCAGCAAAGAGGGAGGAGAAGAATAGAATTCATATTAATTGAATACATATGAGACACCAGGTAGCACTAAGCTCTTTACATACTTCATCTCATTTAATCGCCACAACAACCCTATGAACTAGAAATTATTCCACTAATGAGATAACAGAGATCCTAAGAGTTTAGAGTGACTTTGCCCAGGGTCACAGAGCAAGTGATAGACCAGAGTTCAAGTTCTGGTCCTTCAGCCTATAGTCTTTGTATTATACCATTTGTCTTACTTAAAATAGCCTTTCCCAAATTATCTTTTCCAAAATTTAACAAAAGGTTCTCGGGATGAGTGGTTTGGGAAATACTAGGTTAAACTAAGTTAAACAAGTTTCCTTACTATAAAACTTGCCAAAGCTTTTATATGCGAGCACGTCTTATGATTCTCCATGAGAAAGAAAATGTTGCATTTTCTCATTTAATTGAACGTGTAAACTGTTTCTATGTGTTAACTGCCAAGATCAGTGTTCCAGGGAGCCTACTTTGGGGAAATCTTGCATTAGAACAACCCAGTAGAAAAATGGACAAGAGACACAAAGAGGCAGTTTCACCTAGGAGAAACCCACACGGCCGATAAATACATGAAAAGATGTTCAACTTCGGGCACCTGGGTGGCTCAGTCGGTTAAGCGACTGCCTTCGGCTCAGGTCATGATCCTGGAGTCCCGGGATCGAGTCCTGCATCGGGCTCCCTGCTCAGCAGGGAGTCTGCTTCTCCCTCTGACCCTCCTCCCTCTCATGCTCTCTCTATCTCATTCTCTCTGTCTCAAATAAATAAATAAAATCTTTAAAAAAAAAAAATGTTCAACTTCATTAGTAATCAAGGAAATGTAAATCAAACCCACAATGACATTGGCAAAAATTAAGTCTGATTAAGTGATAGAGGAAAATGGATCAATGAGAACATACATACGATGCTGGAGGGAGTGGAGATGGGTATAACCATTTTGGAAAACAATTTTGCATTAGTTTGTTAAGTTGATTGTTCATTTACTCTGTAACCTAGCAATTCAATTTCTGGGCATAAGCTTTAGAACAGCTCTTGCATATACACATCAGGAGATATCCAAATGGGTTTCTAATAGCACAGTTCATAATAGCAGAACCGAAAACAACCCAAAAAGCCCATCAACACTGGAATAGATAAACTGAGATATAGTCACGAGATGACTTACACAACATGGGTGTATAGCATGGCTAAATACAACAGTATGGATGAATCTCAGAAAAACTGATTGAATTAGAAATTTGCTGACAGGGCTCTCTTTTGCTTGACGAGATTCCTCTTACTGTCATAGTAAGTAGTGCAAGAGGAAGAACCCTACATGGTTTCTTTCCCCATTGGCAGCATGAACTCTTGAAACCAGATGTGCTTGAAACGTCAGGGACCCCCAGCAAGGCAATACCACTGTGTCAGAACATTCTCAACTCACTCTCTTCTGGCTAGTGCCGAGGCAGGGGCCGCTCATGTGTTCACAGAGACCTTTTCCTAACTAGCGCTCAGCTTTAGGAATATAGCATATGAAATTTGAGCTGGCCTAAGGTTCTCCATTTCAGTAGGACACACATCTGAAGAAAGAGGATCCCAAAGAAAGAAAAACCTGGCCCCCAAATCATGCAAATACATTTAGGTCTGGAAGAAGGAAACAGAGCCTTTTGAGCTGAAGGAAGAGCTGTTCGTCTGCCATCGATTTTGCTGGGCACTCTTCTTCCGGACCTCAAAGGCCAGAGGTGTGATGCCCACATCCTAACTAGCTGGAGTCCAGCTTCATTTGCGGCAGGAAGGAGGAAACAGGTCACTTCCACCGCCTGGGATGAGACCCAACGGCTCCGTTCCTTGCCTATGTGTTGGCTGGGGTTTTTGTTTTTGCTTCATTTGGAAATATCAGAGAATAATTGGTCTGGGCTCTTGGTTTGCTAAAGAGAGGACTTCTTATGGCCACATTTTCCCCATAGCAAGATTCAGCATGTGACCTTTGAAATCTTATGGTCAGGACCTTAAAATAGGACACCCCCCCCCACTTCTCCATCCCCTTTCTCTTTTCTAAACATGGCTTTCTTCAGACATCCTTTCCCCAGATAAGAATTTCATGGTTTTTAGCAAATGAGCCAGTTGTTGGGAAGGACAAGCAAATCAACAGTCGACTGAAACTGGGCCTGTCCCCCACCCCCATTCCTAGATGGTGCTCACACTTACTGGCTCTGATATTAGAGCTGGTGACTACATTGACCATCTGGTGTTTCACATTTCTCATCGAATAGTGCTGGAACAATTTCTTTGACCCAGAGTCAGAATTTGTATGTTTAGATGCCAGTCTCCTCATGGGTCTGAATTACCACCTCCCACTCCCATCCCACACCCAGTATTCTCTTATTAACCTATTTTTCTTTTTCTTTAGACCAATGAGGCGAGCTCAGAGTCGATAGCATCCCTCTCTAAACAGGAGATCATGAGTAGCTTCCTGCCGGAGGGAGAGCGCTATGAGCTACTCACCGTCATAGGTAAAGTCCAGGGACTGCCATTCTTGGGCTCCAGGGCACCGCCACGGCATCCTCCGCACCCCCAATGCATGTGTGCCAGAGGCTGTCAGCTAGTTAGCAGGAGCCACGGTGACAAAACAGCCTTTGGTGGGTCTCCTTTGCTCTCGTCTTCCAAGTGTGGGAAAAGAGATCGTGTTACCAGGAGAGCAGCTCTTTTGCAATTTTTTCTTTTTGGCTTGTACGATTCTGATGCCCTGGGCCAGTCAGTTCAAATGGTTGGCCGAGAAGGAACTGGTAGGAGACAAATCAAGAAACGTCAGCCACAAGGGTAACGGTAGTGACAGTTTTAACTTGAATCTTCTTTTTAGATCAAGTCTCTTCAAGGCAGCCTTTGTTGCTGTTGTCCTTGTTTATGGCATTCCCCTTTTCTTTTAGGCAAAGGATTTGTGGACCTGATGACCGTGAATCTAGCAAGGTACAAACCAACAGGAGAGTATGTGACGGTACGAAGGATTAACATGGAAGCTTGTTCCAATGAGATGGTGACGTTCTTGCAGGTAATGAACTGTGAATGGGGCACTGGAAGGGTGGGCTCTTAGTTGCAGTAGTAATCACCAGGCGTCTCTTACATCCGTCTTCTGAAAGCAGCTGGCAGAAAACGAAGGTGGACCAAACCAAGACGTTACAGAAGCTCATCATGAAAAGTCGTGGGCATCTGGCAGTAAGGACTCTATAAAGCTGCTCAGGCCAATTTATAGTCCCCTCTTCTCCAAAGACTGCTTTGTGGCTCATTCATTCCTTTATTATTCTGAGAGGCTAAGTAACTTGCCCTTGGTCACACACGGGATTCAAACACAGGCAGTCTTGTTCCAGATTCAGGGCAGCCTGCTCTGCTGCAAAAGGTCCTGTTGGCCCAAGGTTCCCTTCTGTTGGAGAGGCAAGTAGCTGTCCTCCTGTTAAACAGGGAGAGACCACAGATCTAGTAGCTGGCCGGGGACCAGACTCTCCGTCACTGACGCAGGCTTGCACTGGGAACCCGATTCAGGGCCTGGGTCAGGGTATTTACAGTGGCAGACATGCAGTCTCTCCCCCCTGCTTCATTCATAACGTGTCTCCGAATTCATGCTCATCTGATGGTGCTCTAATGCCCACCCATTCATGTGGTCAGAGTCTGAGGATGGAACCGAGAGTCAGTCCTGGCTTAGGTATTTGGGAAGAAAGATATCTGAGTTTATTCTAGAGCATGTTGGACTTCAGGATTCTTTTTTAAATTCTTTGGAGCGGTGGACAGGTAGAAGGTATTGCTTCTTTGGCCTTAGCTCATGTCCCAGAGGCCAGGACTCCGGAGTTTCTGTAGTTCTTTTGTCCAAATTTACTTTAAAATCCCATAGGTCTGACACTTTCCGTAGCTGCTCTCTCGATCCCAGGTTGCTGGAGAAGTCCCTTCGGATATCTCGTAGTTATCGTTTGCTCTCTGGTGCTTTGTTTCCTTGTTCTATCGAATACAACACTTTCCTTTATAATAGGAAAACATTTTTTGTTTTCTTATCTTAAAGAGGAGTTCTGTGCCTTGGCCCTTGAAGTGGAGCTCAGCTCTAAGCGTATTACTTCCTAAGTCTTCAGTCAGCAGTTGGTTCTCATCGTTTCCGAGGTGGCGAGCTGGGACCCTCTAGTGTATTGTTGGCGGTTTCCCCGTGGGTGGGGAATTTTTCTTGAGGCTCTTTAAGATCGGCTGGCGGAGCCAGACTCAGGCGGAAGCTGGCAGAGCAGTGCTGGCCTCCCTGTGGAGACCGCAGAGCCTGGCTTCTCTCCTCTGGCTGGCCACCGGCGTAGGCTGCTCCCAGGACTTGAGAAGAGCTTCTGGAAGTACTAGGTCCCCATGTTACTCATGGCGTCCCACGCCCTTGATTCTGACTTCCACTTACCATTGCTTTCAGGGGGAGCTTCATGTCTCTAAACTCTTCAGCCATCCCAACATCCTGCCATACCGAGCCACCTTTATTGCAGACAATGAGCTGTGGGTTGTCACATCATTCATGGCGTATGGTGAGTGGGATAGGGGTCCTGGCAGAGACGTGTTCTGAGAGCGCTGTTGTCAGCCGGCTCACGTACGGTTTCCCTTCTCTGTTACCCTTCCCCTTGCCCCCACAACCGTTTTCTTCAGGTTCTGCCAAGGATCTCATCTGCACGCACTTCATGGATGGCATGAATGAGCTGGCGATTGCTTACATCCTGCAGGGGGTGCTCAAGGCCCTGGACTACATCCACCACATGGGATATGTACACAGGTGCATTCTTAGGCATAATCGCCCTTTCCAAGAGCAGGGATCTGGGCCCATGAGCCCTCGAGGAAACAGTTGACGGAAGTTAGCGAAGTCAGAGTTTAACCCAAGGCTCGGGATTCTGTCCTTGCCTCTGACTTGGTAGAAAGAGCATTTAGTCTGCCAGTGCTGACTTTCTCTTTACTGAGCGGCTTGGTCCTGAATACTGTGTGAGAAGAACCTCTAACATGGACCTCTGCACAGCCCCCTCCTTCCTTAGAGCACCCAAACTGGTGTATGTGCCCCAAAATCTGCCCTATGCCGAGGGGCTGGGGGAAGGCAGGTTGCTGAGTAGATGGTATCAGGAAAAGCAGCTCACAGTAGGGAAGATAATGAAACCGGACCCCTACCTAACTCCACAAACAAAGGAGCCCTTCAGATGGCCTCAATGTCCGATATAAAACTACAGACTTAGATAGAAGGAAATGTTTCTGTGACCTGAGGCATCAAAGACTGTCTAGATATTTTAGAAGCCCAAAACATAAGACAAAAAAATTGATGGATCTGACTATATCAAGATTAAAGATCTTTCTCCAATGAAGGACACCATGAACAAAATTAAGAAATGGGTGACAGCGTGCGAGATGTAAGCTTTGTCTAAAACACAGAGGAGATTTGTAACAAGGAAATCCTGCGAATCAACAAGAAAAGGACAGCAAAGCAATAGAAAAAAGAGCAAAGGGTTTGAAGTTTATAAAAGAGGAAACACAAAGGACTAACTGTTGTATGAACAGAAGCTCAAAGTTAACAATAATCAGAAAAGCAAATTAAAACAGGAGGATGTAACCCTGTATACCTGAGACGGGTGTAATGTGGAGGCTGGATGAGGCCCAGTGTGGTGAGGAGGTGGGGTCTCCTGTCCGCACAGCGGAAGATGGCCTGACATGGCCAGGGTCACTCGGGACTGGGACCATCACTGCCGCTCTGGCTGGACACCCCAAAGAAGCCCTCACACAGACCCCTCCGGGGGTATATGGGGGAGTCATCGTTCACATTCATGGGGGTTAGAGGCAGTGTTCGTGGGAGAGTGGATGAGTAAAAGTGGTAGAGCCCACCCCAGCGTACAGGTGGCAGTTAGGAGCAAAGGTTGCTTGTATGCAGGTGGCAACACAGATGGATCTTAGAAAGAGCACCGAGAGGTGAAGCAAGAATGGGAGGCATAACACAGCACCGTCAGGTAAACTGAAAATATATGCATACAAAACCATGCTACACGTTACAAGAATACCTACAAACAAAAAGTACAGATTAAAAGCATAGATGGTAGGGGGAGCAGTGGTCTGTGAGCATAAAAGAGAACTTTAACAAAATGTAAGTAAGCTTTAAAATCTGTTGATAAGTAAATTGGGTCATGCTGTTTTCTCTTTTCTCATACGTGTGTTATAGGTATAAAAATGTGTGTTTTGTATAAATGGCATGAACATACACATGTGTAAAACACACATCCAGACGCTGCCAGGGAGAGAGCTGACTGGAGCTAGTATGTGACGACCAAGGTTTGTGGCATGAGGGGCTCCTGCTGCCCCATGACACCCTCTCTCCGCCCCCCACCCCCTCCCAGGAGTGTCAAAGCCAGCCACATTCTGATCTCCTCTGATGGCAAGGTCTACCTGTCTGGTTTACGCAGCAACCTCAGCATGATCAGCCACGGGCAGCGGCAGCGTGTGGTCCACGACTTTCCCAAGTACAGTGTCAAGGTTCTGCCTTGGCTCAGCCCGGAGGTCCTGCAGCAGGTCGGTGGACTGAGTCCCGAGGAGCCCCCATCCCTCACCAACTCAGTTTCCCAAGGGAGCCTTTGGGAATTTCCTGGGATGGGGGTGTTTCGCTTCTGAGTGGAGTAAGGGGTTCCACCTGTTGGCAGGTGGGCCTGGGGGGCCTCTCAGCGTGGGTGTTAGGGGCCCATTGCAGATGGTGTTGTTCCCCTCTCTGGGGTCCCAAACTGGACCTAATGCTATTTCAGTTCCCTTCAGAGACCTTCCCATCTTATAGGAAGAGTGAGCATTCTGGAAATATTTGGTGCTTTCCACATCCCTCCACTAAGCAGGAGCGTGGGGCCCCACCCTTCTTCCTGCTTGTTACACAGCATCAAACATTCCTTCCTTTAAAATACCAGCTACTCTTCGGTAGTACAGGCAAGGAAAGTGGGCCGGATTGGAGACAGGCATTCTGTTCTCTCCCTGGATATCGCCCCGTGACCTTCTCTTCTAAGAACAACCAAGACTACAAATGGAGTGATCTGTGGCTTTTTTTCTCCTGACTTAGAATCTTCAGGGTTACGATGCAAAGTCTGACATCTACAGTGTGGGCATCACAGCCTGTGAGCTGGCCAATGGCCATGTCCCCTTTAAGGATATGCCTGCCACCCAGGTGAGCCTGCAGCCTGGTTTCCTTCTTGCCTGCCCCCCGCATGCCTTCCCTGCTGTGGGAGGGGATCCCAGGGGAGGAGAGCCCAGGAGCAGGCCCACTGCTCACCGCTGTAGGGCCTGAAGCAGGAGTGCAAATGGAGGCCCACATGCCGTGTGTCTGTTTAGACGTATAAATCAAGTTAACACATTTTTATAAATTTGTAAAATATATTCTATCCTCCTACCTTGATAAATATACCTGGAAGGCCCATTTCTAATTTATAGTTCTCAGACTTCTCAGGTTCTGTGCTACCACATTCTGGCCGATACCTTTGGAACCTCTGTCTATAAGTTCCAGTTCTTTTCATGCCCCTTACAACAACTGCCCTTTGGCCACTCCTTGGCACACACAGCCAGTGGCATAGTGTGCCTTTGGGAGACAGACCAGGGGAGAGGCTTATCCAGGCCTTATCAAGTCCAGGGAGCAGACTTGGGATATTTGGTCAAGGATTACCTGAGTCCTAAGTACCTGGAGCATGATCTAGAACTGGGAGGGGGTTGGGGCAGGCTCTGAGCGAGCCTCTCCCTTGAACCTACAGATTGCCCTACAGGAAGAGGGGAGGGTAGAGAATGGCCAGAGGGGAGCTCTGTAGAGCAGAGGGGCCAGGGAGTCTTCTGGGAGGAGGTGGCATTTGAGCCTCGAAGGCAAATAGGAATTAACTATGTGAAGAATGGGAAGTAGAAGGAAACTCTCAGGCAGAGGGAACAGCATGTGCAAAGACCCAGAGTCAAGAAAGGGTAAGATCTGGGGAATGGCGATAGTTACAAATAGCTGAAGTACAGGCGCTTCCAGGGGGCTGCTGGGTGATGTGGCTGGAGAAGGAAGCCAGGGCAGATCCGAAGGACTTTGTGTGCCACACCAGGGCATTTGGTTCGTGGCCCAAAGCATGTGGAGAACTGCTGATGGCTTTTGAGCCCAGGAGCGACAGCCTCAGACACATTATTGTAGAAAGATCACTACAGCAGCTGGAATAGACCTAACAGACTAGGTAGGAGGGTATGGAAACCTACGTAAGGCATCTAGAAAAATCTAAGGCCGTCACAGAAAGGAGCTCAGGAAAAGTGAAAGGCTACGTGAGGTGAACGAGAGGTACGGATCCAGAAACAGCACGGTCCAGTAGCACTTTCTGGGATCGTGGGAATTCCTTTTCTGTGCTGCCCAGTATGGTGGCCACTGGCCACCTGCGGTTGTTGAGCACTTACAGTGTGGCCAGTGAGACCGAGAAACTGCATTGTAAGCCAAATTTAAATTCCCTTAAGTATAAACAGCTACACGGGATTGGGGGCTGCCGTATTAGGCAGCACAGCGCTAGAGAGCCTTCCAGGTTTCTGGCTTGGAAGCCCACGAGGACAGCCGTAAGGACAGCAATCCCCAAGGTGGGGCTAGTTTGGCACACGTGGAGTCCGAGGACTTCGGCCCAGCCGCCGAGCTGAGCCTGCCCCCGGGCACGTTGCTGCCGTACGACCTGCCACAGCAAGAGCCCAGGGCCAGGCGGGGCGGGCGCCACATGCCGCGCCCCTTTGGACCCACCTGGGCACCACAAACTGGGGCCGGGCTCCAAAGAAAGTGACCCGATGGCCGCCTTCACCCTAGGGAGAGGGCTCTATGGTTAAAAGGATGTGATGATGTCTTATAAACGGGAGAGGAGACGGGGAGCCCCTTCCTTGGTGGCCATGGTTGGGGTGCATTTTCGCAGGCCCTCTCCTCTGCATGTTGGCCTAGCTAGGGTATCGCTGCCGAGCCAGTGGCCCGCGCTGCTTTGAAAAATTAGACCTATCCCACTTCTCTTTTCTCTACTCCCCCCAAACTACTTTTGTATTTTGGGAAAAGTGTATTTGTAAAGAAACTCTATAGACCTCCCAGTGGGCCCCCCTCCAGCGCAGGTCCCGGCTCTGTCCTCCCCAGATGCTGCTGGAGAAGCTGAACGGCACGGTGCCCTGCCTGCTGGACACCAGCACCATCCCTGCCGAGGAGCTGACCATGAGCACCTCGCGCTCAGCAGCCAACCCTGGCCTGAGTGAGAGCCTGGCCACCAGCACCCCCAGGACCTCCAATGGCGACTCGCCATCCCACCCCTATTACCGCACCTTTTCCCCTCACTTCCACCACTTTGTGGAGCAGTGCCTTCAGCGGAACCCAGACGTCAGGTATTTCCTCTGGGCTGGGAGCGGGCTTTCAGGGGAGCGTGGGGGGCTGGGGGGCCGAAGGCCGAGTTTGAGAGGATGCATCTGTCCTGTAAAGGGCTGGGTTCCTGGAGGAGTCCCGAGCCCCTGTGGCCAGAGGGATCAGCACAAGGGTTTGCTAAGAAGCCAGCCTGGGTAGCTCTGGCTGTCATTTTTGGGGGCTGCTGAGGGAAGAAGTAGAGGATGCTTGAGGATAAGGTATAAGCCGCAGGCTTTGGAAAGTCTGGGGCACAGGGGTGATGGTGGTCTCTCTTCCCCTTTCTCTACAGACCAAGTGCCAGCACCCTTCTGAACCATTCTTTCTTCAAGCAGGTAACACAGCACTTTCCTGAGGCTCCCTGGGTTGGTTGGTTTTTCTTGCCTGTGCTTCTAACTACCCTGCACCTCCTTAGCCGCAGGGTCCTCTTCCCTTTGAATCCGAGAAACGGCCATGTTTCTGAAGCCCCTTAAAGGCGCTGCTCCTTCCTCTCATAAAGGTTTTTGGCTCTAACAGGCCAGCTGTCAGGCGGCCACTTGCCCCACGGTGACCCAGAGCAACGGGCTCCACCCCCAACTGTCTCTCCTCCCTCAGATCAAGCGACGCGCCTCAGAGGCTTTGCCTGAGTTACTTCGCCCTGTCACCCCCATCACCAATTTTGAGGGCAGCCAGCCTCAGGATCCCAGTGGAATCTTCGGCCTGGTAGCAAACCTGGAGGAGCTAGAGGTGGACGACTGGGAGTTCTGAGCCTCTGAAGGATGTGCACGTTCTCTGTCCCGGGACACGTGAACCCCGGGGGCCCTTCCTGAGGGCTGGCCACATTCCCACCCTCCTGGGTGCAGATTGGGTAGAAAGGACATTTCTGCCACGAGAGTTGGCCGCTTACTCACTGGGAGAGAAATTCCTGGAGAGAAACCTTCTTTACTGCTCCAGGACTTCGAGACACAAGGGAATCCCAGCAACCAGTGATCAGAGGCCAGGAAGCTGACATTCCATCCTGGGAGCTCAGGCGACCTCTTCAGAAGGAAGAGATGCTGTTCTGGCCCTGGAGGGCTGAAGGCCAAGCCCAGGGTTTGACTCTTCAACCCAGGGGACTGTGTGACTTCCTCTTTTCACTCTTGCTGTCCTACCAGGCTGTTCCATTCTCTTCCTCTGCTCTCAGATCCTACAGGTCCATGGAGGGGCAAGCAATAAGCAACCTGCCCCCCACCCTAGTCCCCAGACCTCGCCCTAATAATTGAAGGGAAGGGCATTTTTTTGTTAAGCACCAGGTTAAGGCTGGGGCAGTCCCTCCTTATCCCTCTCATTGCTTGGACCGCAACACCTAGAACCTTCCCATAGTTCATCTGTGTGGTTCATCCCTTTCCCACCAAGAATCTATCTTACTGCCTCCTGCCGGCCACCTTGAGGCTTTCTCCAAGGCCACAATGTCTTGCCTAGCCTGAGGACTTAAGTCCTTATGCCGCTTTAGTTTCATTGCCAGAACAAATTAAAATTTTTGGAGAATCCATTGGAGAGTGTCATTACTATGTGCTGCCATCCAGGCTCAGACAAGAGTCACCCAGCCCCACGTTCTGCCATCCCGAGTGCATGCGGAAGCCTGGCCATGACCGCTTTTGTTAGAGAGCCCCACAACACACATAATAGATCTGTCTCCTCACCATCCAAAAACGTGAGACTATTCATTTTAGCCTGTGGCCATCAATCAAACCACTTTGGGGCTGGAAAGGTCTAGGTGCTGAAGACTAGCCCTTCGGCAGGACAACTTCCAGGCCACCAGGAGTCCGGGGAGAAGAGGCTCATCTTTGGCAGGAAAGGAGGTGGAGGCTTTTCTTCTGTAACATGACTTGCGGTATCTCCTTACCCCTGGAACTGACACCCAAAGATCAGGTAACCTAAGAACCAGACCTGTCCCCTCTCTGTCATCCGGGCTGGCGGCCAGCAAGGCTGGGCAAGGGGGTGACTCTGACTTGGGTCTCCATGGTGCTTCCCAGCCTGCATGGGCACCAGCCTGGCACCGTCCCCCCTGCCGGTCCCTCAGCGGGGAGGCCCTCCTTCTCTCGCTCAGGCACTAAACGTGTCAGATTAAGGAAGTGCCCCTCCCTCTTCCCTGAAGCTGCTCTGAACCCTCAAAGGCTCTCACTTTCCCTTCCCTCTGAAATTTTAACACCAGTTTAAAAATGAAAAATAAAAACCCTCTTCCTTTGGGCAGTCACAGGGGATGAGGTGAAGGGAATGGACACCCCCTACGGGGCGGAGTGGGGAGGCCAGGTCACCTTTGTTTCCAACCCCCCTCCTTACCCCTGCCCAGCTCATCTTTTCTTTAAACCTCAAGATCCCTTTTCTCAACACCATGGTCAGCCTGTTTTCTTTCCTTCTGAACTGCTTTCGTCACCTTGCTGTCCATTCATCCTCTGTGCCCAAGCTGCTGCTGCTGGGGGTGCTGCCCGTAGTTGCCCCCGCAGGGCCATCCTGGGCAGGGGAGGGGGCCTCTGGGCGCAGGGGGCCAGACAGCCGTCCTGCAGGCTGTTCCTCGGGTGGGGGAGGGCCACACCTTCTTGCATCACTGCAGCCGCCTTGCAGAATCTGGTGACGGCTGTGCACACTGCCAGGAAAGATGCACAGGGACAGTTTCAGAAGTGACACACATACACACACCACACCCCCACCCCCACACCCCCCGCAGAGGGAGTCCTGGGCCTGCACCCCCACCCAAACATAGATCTTCCTCTGGAGAGGGGCAGGAGGCTGCGGAGAGAAAAAGCATAGCGCAGCGTGCGCGCCCTCCGGAGCCGAGGGCACACAGCCGGGGCCCAGGCAGCCGGCCGCCTCGCTGCCTCCCTCCGCCGCCAGGCACGCGGGCTTGTTCTGCTCCCTGACACGTGTGTGGGCCGTGCTCTGCAGCCACTGGTTCTAGTCCTGCCCCAGTGTGGGAGCCCGCTCTGTCCAGGGCTGCGTTTGGCGGCCCGGCTTGCAGCCAGACGTCAGGCAGAGCCCAGCAGTCCCTGCGGCTGACGAGGCCCGGGCCCCCAGCGGAGGCGCCGCCGGGAAGCCGCCGCCCCACGTGCGCAGCGCAGCTGGGGCTCTACCCCCGCCAGTGGGTGCCGGTCACCTGCGTCCCGTGCGCCTCCCACTGTCCACCTGTCGTGCGCTGTGCTGGGGCCAGGGCAGCCGCTGGCCCAGAGGGGCCGGGAGGAAGGAGCCGGGGGCAGGGGGCTTCTCGGCTTCTGGCGCCAGCCCTGCTGCTCTAGCTTTGTTCTTTGGAACCAGGCGCTTCGGCTCTTCAGGCCTGTCTCCCTGTGTTAAGCTGGGTTAGGGTGCGCCGAGATGTGCTTGTTTGAAGGATGGCAATCTCTTCCCCCGAAGGGAGTACCCTCAATTTCTCAAAGGCAGCAGTGCCCGCCCGCAGGAATCGGGGGCGGGGGGGTGACTAAGGCCACGAAGACCGGCCACAGAAGCGCTTTAGGACGGCGGGCTTCGGAGCCTCCCGGGACCCTTGTCTATGGGGTCGCAGGAGAAGGCGCCGAGGGGTGGTGGTCCCGCCGGAGCCCTCTTGCAGACCCGCGCGCGGTGAGCCGGCGGCCCGAAGGGACAGAACACGGGGACGCCGTGCCTCGCAGCCTCGCGTGGCGAGACCGCGTGCCGGCCGCCGCTGCCTCCTTCCTCCGGCGGCCGAGCGGGGGCGGCCTCTGGCGGCGGGAGGACTCCGCGGCCGGAGGGGGCGTGGGATCCCGGACGGGGCCGCCCCCGCGGGGTCTGTCAAACCGCAGGGCCCACGGAGCGCCGGGCGGGCACGAGGGCCAACCGAGGGAAACTGAGGCAGCGAAAGGCCCAGGAGCACCCCGCTGATCCTTTCCCGCCGCAGGGGCGTCGCCGGGAGCGCCATCTGTCCCGGGACCCTAGGGGTCTCAACCTGAACTCGTCCTCGCCCTGAGGCGTGCGGTACCCTCCCGCTCCGGTCCCTGCCTCGGTCCCGAGCGGGCCGACAGGGCTGCCGGCTTCCCGAGGCCGGCGAGCGCGGGGCCCGCGGGGATGGTGCGAGTGCCCGGAGCGCGGGGTCGGGGCGGGGGGCAGACAAAGGCAAGTGACGGAGAGCGAGGGAAAGACAAAGCGCAGAGGGGGTCGGCGGCGGCGCCGGGGCCCCGGAGGCGGCTCCGGGCGCGGCGGAGCCAATGGGCGGGCGCGGGGCGGGGGCCGGCGGGGGCGGCGCCGCGATAAGGCGGTGGCGGCGGCGGCCGCTCGGGGACCACTGGCAGCGGCGGCAGCTCGCGCCCGCGCCCTCCTCGCACCCGAGGCGTCCCCCCGGAGAACGACCCCCCGCCCCGCGGCCCAGGCCGGGGCCCCGGTGAGACCCGCGGGCGGGCCGGGGAGGGGGCCTGCATCCGTCTCACACACCCGGGCGCCAGGTGGGGGTGCGGGCGCGAGGGCCGCCGCCCGCGGGGTCCCGACGCTCAGCGCCTCCGCCCGTCGCTCTCGCCAGGGGCCCCGAGGCCAGCGGCCGCCCTCCCGGGCGGGCCTCCCAGCGGGGACGGAGCCGAATCCCCCTGGCTGTGTCGGCGGGGGTCGCGGGTCTGGGGTCCCGTCCTCGCGGGCCCCGGGGCGGAGAAGCGGGGCGTGCGGGCGGTGGCTCGGCCGAGCGGGGCGGGCGGCGCAGCCCGGGAGCGCTGTCCAGGGACTGGGCCGGCCGAGCTGGGGGCGGGGTGGGGGGTGGGCTCCCGCGGCCTCGGCAGCGTCGGGCCGGGGTCAGGCGGGGCCAGCGGATTCTCACCGAGGCCCCGCCCGGCCCGCCCCTGACCTCCCCTCATCCAGGCGGGGTCCCGGGCCGCGGGGCGCTCACGGCGGCTGCGCGGCGCCCCCTCCCCCGGCCGCTCCCGGCTAACTCTGTCCTTTCCCCGACACATGGTTCCACTCAGGGACCCCTGTCCCTTGGGGAGCAGCGAGGGGGGCGGGCGGGCGAAGGGGGAGGGGCGGAAGTGGCAAGACCGGGAGCAACAGGAAATGACTTAGGGAAAGTCCCAACCGCAGCCCCCTAGCCCCCTGCCTGTAAACACTCCCACCCCACCCTGCAGGCTGGGGAAGCGCTTGTGGGGCCCGACCGACCGACTTCCCCTTGCAGAACCCAGCGGGTGCCGCGTGTCCACCTGGGGCCTCCATCACCCCCACCGAGCCATGTTCCAGGCTGCAGAAGCCGCCCAGGCCACCCCCTCTCATGTAGGTGATCAGCGGGGCGGGAGGGCTCCTCTCCCGCAGGCATCGGGCCTGGGGGTGAAGGGGTGAGGGGCGGCAGATTTGCCACCCTTCCCCCCCCCCCCCCCCCCCCCCCCGCCCCTGGGATCTGGGCTGGTGACCGCAGCAATGGTCTGGGGGCATCCCTCTGACCCGGCCCTGACTGGCCCTCTCCCTTAGGAAGCCAAGGGCAGCGGTGGCAGCAGCACTGTCCAGCGCTCCAAGGTAGGGCCCCGAGAGTGGAGTGTTGGGGGGAGAAGGGACGGGCATGGGCCAAGCCCCTGGCTGACTCTCTCCCGGCACAGTCCTTCAGCCTTCGGGCCCAGGTGAAGGAGAGCTGTGCCGCCTGCCAGAAGACCGTGTACCCCATGGAGCGGCTGGTGGCCGACAAGCTCATTTTCCACAACTCTTGCTTCTGTTGCAAGCACTGTCACACCAAGCTGAGGTGCGCCTTTGCCCTGCCCCTGCCCTCGCCTGCTAGCCCTGACCTGACCTGACCACAGTTGTTCTGCTTCTGCAGCCTGGGCAGCTACGCGGCACTGCACGGGGAATTTTACTGCAAACCCCACTTTCAGCAGCTGTTTAAGAGCAAAGGCAACTACGATGAGGGCTTCGGCCGGAAGCAGCATAAGGAGCTCTGGGCCCACAAGGAGGTGGACTCCGGCACGAAGACTGCCTGAGGCCCCCCTGCCGTCCACTGTCTCTGTAGAAGGCGGCCTGGAGAGGGGCAGTGGGAAGGGTGGGAAAGAGATTGGACCTGGTTGGGGGGCAGGGTGGGACAGGGATAAGGCCATCTTGCTCAGGCAGAGGATTAGGGGGGCAGGGCTCTGCTCCAGGATTCCTTCATTCTCCCTGGGGGGGGGGGGGTGGTTTGGGAACCAGGATTGGGGTTTGCTCACCACCCTGCTTCCTACTTCTTTCAGCCTACCCCACCTCACCCCCCGGCCCCCTGGGAGGCCCCCAAGCCCAGCTTCCCTATCTAGGTGCCTTTTCTCCAGCAAGGAGTCACCATGCCCCCTCAGGGTCCCAAGCTCCCTCACTGCCACCTGGGGCCCTCTGGGGACCCCTTTTCTCTCCATCTACCTCTGCCCTTAGCCTGGTCCTGAGCCATGGAGACCGGAGGAAGGAGAGCCAGCGTGCCCTCGCTGGGCCTCACAGAATGCCCACCAAGGCCCTGGGCGGGGGGAGTGGATTAGCCCTGTCCTCCCCTGAAAGGCGAGGCAGGGCAAGCCCAGTGGGGCTTGGGACCCATCTTGCACCACCGGAGTCAAGAAGCGGAAGCTCAAGCACCCGCCAGGCTGAGAGCCACAGAGACTGGCTGGGGGCTGGTGTGGGCCACGCTCCTCTCCTCTTCTCCCCTGTTGCTGCCGGTTCTGACTGTTGTGATCAACCCTGTTTTAAACATGTTTTAACAGATTCTGACTCTGTATTATGTGGCCTGATGGGGCTGGGCGGGGTGTTCTTTGTGGCAGGAAGGATGCAGACTTCTCATGCAGAGGTGACAGGGGACATGGTCAACCCAGAGCATTCCTGGCCTTGATTGGGATGGGGGATGGGGCTGGTGATAGGTGCCAGGGAAATGACACCAGCCTGCGAAAAAGAGGGGATGCTCCCTTTTCAACAGCCAGGCCTCCATGCTGTCATACCCAGAGTGGTTTTAGAACTGAAATTCCACTTTGCTTCTCAGCCTTGTGTCGGTTAAGAAAGGGTCAGGATGGCTGGCTCAGTCAGTAGAGGATGCAACTCTTGATCTCAGGGTTGTGGGTTCAAACCCCACATTGAGTGTGGAACCTACTTTAGAAAAAAAAAAAAGAGAGAGAGGATCAGGCCATCAGTAGGTGATGGAGCCTGGCCTCACTGCACTTCGGTATACTGCAAAGCAGAACCCTTCTGCCGAGTCCTTGTCTGGACCCCCTTTGCCCTGGAAATCAGCAAAGGGTGGTGGAAACCAGCAGATTCAGCAAGTGCTGTTGAAGGTTCTCTAGTTCGCCATGTCCTTCCCCATCTGTCATCTTCCCCTTGCTTTTTCAAGCTCTGGGGAGTGGGGCAGCCATGGTCACCATCCCAGGTATTCCAAGGAGAAACAGCTTATCTGCTCCTCTGAGGGACAAGTTTATAGCAGGGCAAACATGGCCAACTTGGGTGACCTGAGATACCTCCCCATGCCCAGCAGATTACTGGCAGGAAGTCTGGGATGTCTGTCCCAGACCCAACTGTCCTGATCTCCCCCAAACTGCCCGTGGACTATATGACCTGGTGGAGCAAGAGGGCCAACTCCTGGGGGTTTGCTACCACTGCACCCCATACAATACCTTAAGTTCCTAAGTGACGCCATGCCCACAGGACAGGGTAGGGAGCAGGTGCTCAAACTCTGGTGGCAGATGGGCCACTGTGCTGTGTTGAGGTAGACACTGCCCCCTGAAGCAGCAGAGCTAACACTCAGCAGAGATGGCACTGGGTCATCTCAGCACGAGGAGAGCCGAGAGCCTCATTCAAAGAAGGCCCAAATTCTGCACTGGAGGCCTCAGATGGGGACAAGGACTCTGAGCTAAGCACCACCAGCAGACAGACCAGCAGGGAGATAACAGCAGAATATGGCTCAAGGGGATACTTGCCTGCACCTGGAAGACTACTAGATGCCATGAAGTTCTGGGACCCCAGCCACTGGTGACACTTGGGTCACGGGGGCTGACAGTACCACCTTGATAATCAGCCCTGATAGAAGCACCCTCAGCAGAGCTCCCGGAAGTGGGGAGGGAGGGGAGCCAGCTCTGAGCCTGCAGTGGCAACAACCAAGTCAGCCCATCCTAGGACCCCTCTTGGAGTCATTTCAAGTTCTCTGCTGAGGGACCCAAGCTGGTTACCAGGCACCATACCTGGCTCCTCCCGAGCGAACACCTGCTCTCTCCACTCCCCAACCAAAAGCATTGCCACAGGACCCCTTGGGTATAAATGATCCCTTTTATTGTAAGTAATGCGCGACACTGGCCTGGCTTTGCACTGCAAGCCCTCGGTCGAGATATAGTCAAATAACTATGGCTGCAGGTTCTTCTGCACGATCCACAATTCAGACACAGACACAGAGCTGAGGTGGAAAGGAGGGGCAGGAGGGCGATGGAGTGTGGACTGTCCCCAGTCCTGGCCTCTCCATGTAGGTTTGGCCGAGGCCGACATAGCCCACGGAATGGTGAGCAAATGGCAGCATGGCCCTTCCCACAGCAAGCCTGGGGCTTCCAGGGGACTGCTTTCAGAATCTTCGGGCCCAGGCTGTCCTAGGCCCACAACTTGTCATCTGGGTTATTTAATATAAAGACAATAAATTAAAATTAAGCAACAGCTTGGTCCTGAGGATGCTGAGCCAGCATGTCCACAGTTTTTGGCACACAAAAAAACAAAAAACAAAAAAACAAACAAAACAAAAAAACAGGGTCTTTTATTTTTTTGGAGTGCAGCGTTTGTTGGCCTGTTTGCAAATTCACTTTTAGAACCCATTCCCTGTGAGGTAAGACCCCAGGAGGTGGGGCTCTGCGAGAGCCTGAAGCCGGGACACACAGAGTCGTCTTGGCACTGGCACCCTGCTCTGTTTCCTCCTGGGGACCAGGGACTGGGGACGGGGCTGTGGGCCCACAAAGAGTACTACCACCATCAGGATGGGGGTGTGGAGAGGCCGAGCTGCCACGTGGCGGCTTTGGTCAAGTTGAGGGGCCAGTCCCCACCCTGGGCTAGGGACAAGGTGGAGACAGGAGCTCGTGCTCACTGCCTTCAGAGGGCTGAGCGGGGGGTGCCTGACAGAGGCCCCTGGGGGGAAAGGATGGAAACAGAGGGGCCCAGGCCCAACTGGCACCGTGCAACACACATTCCTGCAAAACCAGCTGCTTTCATTTTCTCTTCTCTCTCTTGAGGCGTCCATCACCTGTAACAATCTAGAATTGATATATATAAAAACCATCAAATATGATCTGAGATATAAATTAACAAGTACAAGGCCTCACATTACATGATGTGAAAAGGCTAAAAACAGCGATAGAAACTACATTCATAAAAGTGCATCGTCAACATACAACGAAGGCTTTGGCTTGTTCTGGTGCCCGTGGGGAAGTGGGCATGGCTGGCAATGAGCAGCTGCCTGGCGCTGATCCCCAGCTCCCCGGAGAGGCCCATCCCTGGGCACTGGCTTTGTTGTTGTTGTTGTTGTTGTTGTTGTTCCTTTAATGACAACTCCCAAGGAAACTGGGTGTTGGGCGGGAGGAGCTCTAGCAATAGGCACACTTTGGAGGGGAGGGGCCGGAAGAAAGGACCAGCGCCCAAGCTGAGGTAAATAAGGCCAACTCTAAGCTGCTTGGAGACACTGGCTCCGCGACCCCTGCTACCATTCCTCCTCGAAGAAGGGAAAGAGGCTGAGACTTCATGGGGATGGGCAAGGCTGGCCAAGAAGGAACAGAGATGGTAGTTTGGGACACAGTTGGTGACATCACATGGGCTCTCCCTTCTACCAGATGGAGAGGGTTCTGGCCTAGCAGGGTCACGACTCACAGACAGCCTGATCCAACTTCCCTGGCTATCCAGAAGAGCCTGCCCAGGCATCTGGGCAGCCAGCTGGGTCAGATGCCCTCACCACGATGTCCATCTTCCTTTCTGCTCCAGTGGGGGAAAAGGTGCCAGGTCAGGAACACAAAGGCCATTACCTTCAGCTCTTTCCAATCCAGCCCAAGGCCCAAGCCCACAACAGGGATACTCAGAGCCCAAGGGCACACAGTCTCCAGTTTAGACACTGGGTACAGCATAAGAGTGACTCCAACTTGTAAAACAGAGACAATTGCATTGACAAAACTGGGTCTCCCCTGCCCCAAGTGGTGGAAGTTCCACATCTCAGGCCCCTGCTGGGGGGTGGGGGGTGCAGGGTCACGGGGGCAGGCAGGATGGGCTCCTCCTTCCCTGAATAAGGCAGCATAACATTTGCTTCATTCATCTTTGGTAAAGGACAGGGACTGGCAAAGCTGACCTGGGGGCTCCGGGGAGAGCGCAGCCCCAGCCTCTGCCTTCCATTGGCTGTGGGATGCTGGGCTTTACCTCAGGCTTGGGGGGCTCATCCAGCCCAGAGATGCCCTGGTGGTCTCCAGACATGGGAGGAGAAACAAAATAACACTCTGAATGAAAGTAACACTAAGCAGACCCTCGTGTCAGTCCTGTGCCCCCACACCCGTGGGGCTTTGGTGCTGACTGCAGTGTCAGGACACAGCCCTGAGGGTAAGGCCCTCAGCGCTTTGCATACTGTTCCTAGCCCCTTCCCCTCCATGAGGAGCTTAGGATGCTGGAGCTCTCGGGTCTGGCAGGCTGGGGGCTCCCAGTCCTTGAGGCTGCAGCCACCCCGCCCTGGCTCTGAGCCCCAGTGGTGGACGGGGCACAGACGAACGCTGGCTGGACTGCAGCTCCGTGGTCCACAGCGTTGCCCAGGAGAAGCAGCAACTTTGCGGAGCCGCACGGCAGCCCCTTGCCCGTGCAGCAGGGGAGGCTGGCGGCAGCGAGCCTAGGGAGCTCAGTACGCGAGCTGTGCAAAGTGGTGTGTGAGCAGCTCCTCGGCCGAAGGTCTCTGGCGGGCCTCCACAAAAATGCGCCTCAGGAAGTCCCGGCCGTGCTCAGAGATGTGGGAGGGCAGCTGAGGATTGGTGGGCTGGGTGGCAATCTTGAAAATGGCAGCCATGGCTTCATACTCTGCCCAAGGTGGTTTCTCTGTCAGCATCTCTACCACGGTACAGCCCAGGCTCCTGGAGAGACAGAATCCCATGTCACCCCAGGCTCCCTGACCTGCCCACCATCATGGAAGGAGGTGCCTTTCTCAGAATACCCTGAGGCAGGACGGGGCAAGCTGAGGGTTGACACCTCTGTAGAGGGTCCCCAAGGCCTCATCTGCGAGGGCTTCATCAACCTACACCCACTAGGGTGAGTCTTAAGATTGGGGAAGAGATCCCTTAGCATGGACAGAAAGAACTCGGAGATAACTGTGTTAGTTTCCTATTTCCACTGTAACAAATTACCATGAGCATAAGACTAACAAAAATTTATTCTGGAGGTCAGAAGTCTAGAACTAGTCTCAATGGGCTAAAGTCAATGGGTCAGCAGGGATGGTTCCTTCTGGAGGCTCTGCTTCTAGAGGCTGCCAGCACTCCTTGGTTCACGGCCCCTCCTTACACCACTCCAGTCTCTTGCTTCTACTGTCCCATCTCTTGCTACCCACTCTCACCTGCTGTATCTGCCTTTTGTAAGGACCCTTGCAATTATACTGAGCCCACCTGGATGATCCAGGATAAGCTCCCCATCTCAAAATCCTTAAATTAAGCATATCTGCAAAGGCCCTGCTGCCACGTAAGGAAACATTAACAGGGCATGGGGTTAGTATGTGGGCATCTTTGGGGAACCATTACTCGCCCACCACAATACCGTTCTGAGGGGAAGAGATGCTCTCACAACTTCCAGGCCCTTTCAGAGGGGTGCATCAGAGGATGCACAAGAAGGAAGGTAGAGCAAACACAAGCCATCTGAATGCTAGGAGAGGAAGAAGCCTGCTACGATTTAGAGACTGACCCAGGCCTTCAGACTGGTGCTACTTCTGTCAAGAAGTTAGCAAACACTAGGGATGTTTTCCATGCCCCGAGTTCTCATCAACAGCAGATAGGTGCTGTTGGGGTTAAAACGCAATGCACCTGCGTATGTGCTGGGGCGGGTACCGACGTCCCAGCCTGGCTCCTGGCCTGGCTGCCAAGAGCTGAGTCTCCTCTTCCTCCGACCACACCGCAAAGCCCCCACAGCTCATTTCTAAGTTAGAGTCACGACAGCCCAGACATGGAGATGCCATCCCAGCATGTCCCCAGCACTCACCACACATCTGCCTTCCTCCCGTAGCCCTCGCCGCTGATCACCTCAGGACTCATCCAGTAGGGCGTGCCAGTGACCGAGCGCATGCCTGTGCCGGACATGCAGATGGTCTGCAGGCGCTTGCTGGCCCCAAAGTCCCCCAGCTTCACATTCCCGGCAGAGTCTCGGAGGATGTTGGCTCCTAAGGCATGAAAGGGCAGAGGCTGCCACCCTGGGCCCTTGGGGCATTTTCTACCATCCACCCTCTTCCCCTCCCTCCCAGGTCACGGGGCTGCTGGGGAGGACGGAGACTACCACGAATGAGACATGACGTGCACAGAGTGCTACTGGCCCCGCCCTACAGCATGAAATGAGCATCACCATGGCCAACATCTGGCTGCACAGCACCGTACAGGTAGTTTCCCAAATTGCTCAACCAATCTACACCAATCCCCCAAGGAAGCAATTAGGGTCTCACTTTCCAGAAAATTCAGAATGGTTAAGTGACCAGGTCTTGGGGACCCCACAGCCTGTGCCTGCTCACCCTTGATGTCTCGGTGAACGATCATGTTGCTGTGCAGGTAGGACATGCCCTCCAGGATCTGCCGGGTGTATTTGCGGGTCACACTCTCTGTCAGAGCTCCATAAGCCTTCAACTGGTCTTTCACTGAACCCTACAGCCACAGGAGTCAGAGGGAGTCAGCTCAGGGAAGGGGAGGGAGGGGGGCAAGGTTATTTCCAGCCCCCAGCATGGCAACAATGGAGTGATTCAGCCAACCCCAGTGAGCGGTGCCCCTGGCTTTGCTGGGGGCTACCGGGCAGCTTGGAGAACAGTTTCCTTAAGCAACGTATGATCTAAATCCAGAAGGGAGGCCCCTCTGCTCCAGGTATAGGCGGTCCTTACTGGACAGTGCAACCACCCTGTAAGCCTCGGGTCAGGGTGGCCTGGGACGCTTCACGTCCCACACCATCACCACGGCCAGATGCAGGGCCCTCCTGACTTTAAGCATCACCTCTGGCATCTCAAGTGATCAGAAGCATGTCCAAGGGACACCTCCTCCAGAGCCCACAGCCCAGGTCTGGCCCTCTGGGGAGCACATACCCCCGGCATGTACTCCATGAAGATGGTCAGAGTCTTCTCTGCACGGTCCCGCAGACAGCCGTAGTACTGCACTATGCGCTCATGCTGCAAATTCTTCAGCAACTGGATCTCACACTCCAGGGCACTCACCTCCTAGGGGAGGGGCCCAGTGGTCACCTTGGCTTGCAGGGCCCCGCTTCTGCCCACCTGGGATCAGCTCAGTTTGCCCTAATAAGTGACCTCAGGGGGGAGGTCTGTCTGCCTAGGGAACTGGAGCAAAGGGGGGCTCTCTTAACTGTCTGGCCCTTGGACACAATGCTGGGTGACCCATGGGACAGTGGCACTCCCATGCTGGAAGAAGGCAGACAGTGGGGTGGGAGAAGGGGTGTAGATGCTTAGTTAAGGTAACTGCTGCATTTGTCAGCTCAGATTGGAGTGTAGGCCACACCCAAAGTTGAATTCCAAAGATAAGCTCCTTCCTGGACCAAGGGCTGAGAGGCAACTGTTTGGTGAGAGTGGGCAGGTACTGTTCTTTGTGGCGCTGGCCTCTCAGTTCGGGTGGTTTGGTACTTTGGCATCAACTCAGTTCCTCATACCCAATCCCTCCCCCAGGGGGTCTGATGCTCTTTGGACCACAGTCCCTTTACCCCATGGCCATGGCCAGGGTGGAAAGCAAGGGAGCATAGGAGGAAGAATGATGGGGGGAGCAATCTGTAGCTTCTTGAGCAGTTTATCTATGCAGTAAGACAGGAATTTCTGCTAAGGGGGACACTGGAGGCCAGACCACGGGGAAGGCAGTACCTTGCTTGTCTCAGGGCTGTCTGGGTCAAATTGGACTTGCTTGGAAGCAAGTTCACGTCCTGTGTCCACGTCATAGCACAGATAGACCCTGCCGAAGGCACCCTGGCCCAGAAGCTTCCCACGGCGCCAATTGATGGGGGCACTAGGAGCTACAGGAGAACAGAAGGAAAGAGCATTAGCTTGGGCACATTATTTACGGAGATCTTGCCTTGGTCTCCAGAGGCTCTGTGATGGGACCTCTGGCTCAAGAACCCCTCACCCAGCATAGTCCTATCTCTCAGCCCAGCATCTCCACCCCCTTCTGGAGCAGGCTCAGTGCCCTGATCAGTGGGACCGTTAGGTCCAAGTCCTGAGAGGCAGATGACTGGCTACCGTCATGGTTAAACACTCCTCTGAATTGATCAAATACCTTTACTTCCTAAGTCCCCAAACATCTGAATATGGCAAGGACTGAGGAGACTGCTCTTCTGTTTAAACACAGAGAGACTAAAGGCCAGAGAGGGGAAGTGGCTTGCTACACAACAGTGGAGCGAGGCCTAAGATCCAGGGGATCTGCTGCTGACCCACAGCTTCTTCCAGTGTAGTGAGGATGGGCCAGAGCAGCCTACCGCTGAGCTGAACAGCCCCAGGGGACCTCTGGCCTCCTGCCCTGCTGACTGTCTGAGCACCCCCGGGCAGTCTCCTGGCCAGGGCCCACTCCTCACACTTGGTCGGCACATTCCTCTCCTGCACAGAGAGGGCATTCTCGCTGTCCGCACTCCGCAGGCGCCCTCTCGGGTCCAGGTATTGTACTGCCAGACCCATGTTCTCGCCATTTGTGCTCAGGGAGCGGCTAGACGGCACCAGGGTAAAGAGGTTGCCTTGATGACGCCGTATTCGTGGAAACGTTCTTCTGCCTGAAGGGATGCAGGAGACAGAACAGAGCAAGTCAGCCCCCTGACCACGAGGTTAAATGTGCAAACCCATCATCCCATCTGCCCTTTTACCTAATCCATGCCAGAATGGCTAATGTCCCAAGCACCCTAGAATCAGGACAAAAGCAGGAATTACAAAGCAGCCACAGATTGTTCAGGAAGCCCTGGCCACAGGGAAGGCATAGGGCTAACCCTCGTGCACCACATCACTCACAAGGCCAATCCACTGCTGAAGTCTGTCTTCCCTGGCATCCTAATCCTAAACCTTTGTGGAAGCTCCCTTCTGTCTGCTGCCATGGGGCAGAAGAGGGCGCTGAAGAGCTGGCACCATGGGGCACGCTAGGGACTCAGACCAAGGACAGTGTTCCCTTCCCAGTGGCAGCATCTTGGTTTCCAGACACCGTCCTTCTGCCCATCTCCCCTCGGTCTCTAGTGCCTCCAGTCTGGGCACAGCTCCTCAGGAATAAAGAAAACATGCGGTCTGGCGGGCCTGGGTCCACCCCCTGGCAGTGGCTTTTGGGTGGCAAAGCTCTACCCATGTCCATTCTGAGGCAGCCAGCAGGGGGCAGGGTAGAGGTGCACTCACCCTCATTGTAGTCCTTGTGGTGCACAGACACGTGGTAGCGCCGGGGGTAGGTTCCACCTTTGACCCCTTTGTCATACAGCTGAGTTTCCCGATCTGGGTAAGATAGAGATAGAGGAATCACTGGTTTCGGGGTAGGTCAATGTGAGTGAGCTATTTAAGCCCCTATGTCACCCGAGACCTCAGAGCAGCAGGCTGAGGAGAATTAAAATACAGTCCTGGCTTCCCACCTCGGCTAGCAAGAGCAGAATGCCTGCAGTCCCATACGGGCACCCTGCAGTGCTCTTCCAGGCTCTGGGGAACTTACCCGAGAACTCCTGTCTGTTGTCTGGGAAGCTCTGGGCTCGGGACATTCTCGATTTCCGGAAGGATGGGCTGGAAAAAAACAAAACGAAATCACAATGTAGACATCAGCCTACTTCGAAAAGCTGCACACCACGGCAGAAGGCAAGGATATCCAGATGGATTCTCTTTTCTAACTCCCTCCCGCATCATTATATAGGATAGAAAAACCAGAAACCAAAATACCCAGACTGCCTAGCTTACCACAATGCCTGCTTGGTGTGTAATCTTTCCTCACAGTTTGGGAGGGAAGCAGGGTTTGAGAGAAACAGCCCTCTTCTGAGTTCGGCCTCCTACTTTCTCTTTAGTAGTCTGAGGCCCAAATCTGACAGGACCTGGAAGAATGAACCCTCCAGCCCTCGCAAGCTCCACCTTGGAGTTTGGCACATCACTTTCCCTTCTTGCCCTTTCCTCCCACCCTGGTAACAGGGGAGGAGTTGCAAAACATCCCTTGCCCAGGGCAGTAATAAAAACAGCAGCAACACCAAGCATCTTCCTTTCGGACTAAGCGCCACCATCCCATTTTAGAGCTAGGGGAACTGAGGAGCGGAGAGATTGAGGGAAGCTACTTGACTTCTGTTTGATGGAGCTGGGCTCCAAATCCCTTAAGGAGGAGGGGACAGCCCTGTGCTCAAGGTAGGCCGGTCACTGGGAGTAAAGGGAGTAAATGCAGGTCACCGGGTTTTACTCCCAAGGAAATGAAAACAAGGCATTGGAGGGACCGAGGCAGAACCCAAGGATCAAGTGGGTATGCTCAGCAATCTTTCCTAGAGTTCACCGGAATGGTCCTCGACCTTACATGTGAGTGCCTTTTGAGAGGGCCATGGGTCAGAAACGGTGAAGGCAATGACACGGGGGCTGCCCCCTACTTCACAACTACTAGATCTTCTGTGGTCTTGTCCTACTGCCCACCCCACTCCCCACCCCTGCTTGGCCACAAAGCTTAGGAGATGGTCCAAAGCCAGAGTCGGTCCCTGTCCTGGCAGAGCCTTCAGTTTGTGGCAGCAAGTCCTGGCACTTTTACCTGGGCCTTCTTGCGCCCCTGGTTGAAGAGCTAAGCCCCAAGCGATGCTATGAATTAGGCACCAAAAGTAACTATGACTGTATTCTATGACTTCTAGAGGGAAGACAGTGCTCATCAGTTTTCAGGTCTGTTAGGAAAGATGTAGTACAAATTTGGCCAGTACCCGTGTGAACAATTAATCAGTTACACAAAGGGAAAAAAAAAAAAAATCCCCAAACCTGCTCCATAGCCTCTGACCACAGCCGTAAGCCAACTCCAAACATACCCCTGCTGACAGGAGAACCAGCTGCACAGAACCATTCTGTATGTAAAAGACAGCCTTCTTCCCTCCCAAAGTGTGAGAACAAGATTACACATGAAGCAGACAGTGTGGTAAGCTAGGCGGTCTGGATATTTTGTTTTCTGGTTTTTCTATCCCAGTTTCTTACTCCATCAGAAACACTTGGGAGAAAAAAAAGAAAGTAAACCCACAAGTAATAATTCAATTTTTTCCCCAAAACACTGAGGGTTCACTACTTCTCAGGCCAGATCACAGCAGTAAGGCCAAGAGCACAAGAGCAGCGTGTATTATATGGAAACTCAAAACATGTAAAGTGCTTGGGATAACAGAGCAAGCATTTAACACATGTGACTTGCTATTATGAACTACTATTACATTCACCTAACTATACAAACATAAAATTCTCATGGTATTTGAAAAATTAAGGAGAGGGCTAATAAGAATCCCAGAAAGAGGTTTCTTTCCCAGAAGCATGATGTTTTAACCTTGGGCCTGTAGACCACCGTCTAGATCAGAGACATACTAGCTAATTCTGTTTCCTCAGCCCATCAGTCCCAAACATGCCTACACACTAGGCCCCAAAGCAGCCACAGTCCCATACCTGTCTGCTGACCTGTCCAAGGATTGGCAGCTTCCTGACAAGGAATTTTCAGCACTGCTCAGGGGATCCAACATCTGCAAGGCAAGTCATACAATAAAACCCCAGCCCCAGTCCCAACCCCAGCCAGCTGACTCAGGGCTTTATGGCCCAGCCAAGGCCAGCAAATGGTCCTTTTTGTCAAAATATGAAAGTGCCCTTTCTCTGCTTGTGCAGTGGGAAGAATGGTTAGGAAGGTACCGTTTTCCCCCGTAGTTTGAAAGGCAGCGTTCCAGGAGGGAGAAAAACACCTGGCTGGCATGCCAAGGAGCTCTGCCAGGACAGCAGAGCAGAGACGCTGCTTCTCTTGTTGGCATTTTAATTGGCTCACGAACGCTGGGGGCCTGGCACTGAAGCTGGTACTACCCTGTGGAGGCTTGCATGGCACGGGTGGGACTGTATGCTTCTGTTTACACTCCATAATTTAAAACTTACGGAGACAAGTATTGCTCTTGTTCCACAGATAAACCACAGCAGGTCTAAGAAGGTTAGGAGAATTGTTTCAAGTCATGAAACTAGTATTATGCAGCTGATACAGATGAAAAATGTCCTAATTCCTGGTTCTCATATGGAGGCATAAGTATCTACGTAAGTTAAAATGTTTCTCTAGCCCTTAGTCAAATGCAGTAACAAAGAGCCTTCAGATTAGCTTTTTTTCCAACTAATCTCCCTTCATTTTGCCTATGGAGGTTAGCCCCTATCAGAGTATTCATTGTCTAAGATCCAAAGTTAAACACTACAGAGGGAAGCAGGAACCAGAATTATGAAAACTCACTAACAACTTTCATAAAATTAGTTTCCAACTCAAATTATCCCTTCCTACTTAATACTAGGGTCCATCTTGCCCATAATTTTAAAGCGAGACCAGTTAACAGAAGAAGAAAGGACAAATAAAATAACACGACAGGCATGATGAAGGAGGAAGAACACCAAAGGTTCAAGAGAGGCCTCTGGAAAATCCACTGAATCTCGGGAAGCCCTCTGTAAAAAAGGGCCCTCTTTATAAGAGTGTCGCACCCGTCAAAGGGGAAGTAAAGGAGGTTACATTGTGTCAGCAAAATTTTTGTTAGAAAAATTAAGCCAAGGGGCGCCTGGGTGGCTCAGTCGTTAAGCATCTGCCTTCGGCTCAGGTCATGATCCCAGGGTCCGGGGATCGAGCCCCGCATCGGGCTCCCTGCTCAGCGGGAAGCCTGCTTCTCCTTCTCCCACTCCCCCTGCTTGTGTTCCCTCTCTCGCTCTCTCTCGCTCTGTCAAATAAATAAATAAAATCTTTAAAAAAAAAAAAAGAAAAATTAAGCCAAAAAAATTAACATGAATCATACTTTTGTTCATTCTAAAAATTAGCAAACAGATGCTACTATTACCTTAATCTGATGAAAGAAAAAACAAATAAACCTATCTTAGTTTCACTTTTCAAGAAAGTCCCAGTTGAATATTCTTTCACTATATATAGTACACTGTTTTGGTCTCTGTTAACAGTGGATTTATCTTGAATGGCTGGTTACCAGGAACAATTCACTTCAGCTAAGGGGAAGGACTTAGGCATTCCTTCTTTGGCCTCTTTCTAAAAGTCTGTCCTCACTAGGAATCCAGTACTCCCATACCTTCCAGGGGTAGGCAGGTAAAGCAAAGATGTAAAAGGACCAGGACATAAGGCCATGGGGAAGGACAGAGACCAAAGGCAATGAACTCATTTGCGATCTCTGAGATTTTACATCCAAGTCACCTCTAACACAGCTGATGGCCAGAAGTGCTCTGGTTAGAGGAAACAGAAAGGATGGTCAGTAAAATACCCAAGAAGGGAATCCTTAACTAAAATCACCCCAGGTCATTGTTCTAAACATAAATTTATCTGGAAAGCAGGAGTTACAGAAATGAGAAGCAGTGTAGAGGCCTTCTCACAGTCTATGTAGTTTGGATAATGCTTTATACAGATTAGCTATCACCAGGAAAGAAAAGTTTTAAGAATCAGTTTTAGGAGAAAGAAAAGTTACAAGGATCAGTTTTCTGTAAAATCCCTCATGTGGTGGTACTGGCCCTTCTAATGGATGCTTTGCTCTTAAGAAACTTCCCCTTCCCAGACCAAATCCTAAAAATTTCTAAGAGCGGATCTTTCTCTTATGTAATCAAAGCAAGCTCACTGAAAAGACTTCAGAATGAAGCCAGAGATCTCACTCTTGCTGAGTTCACTAAGCCAAAATGCCATTCTCATCAAGTGAGTCACTAGTTAAAAAAGTTACCTATTAAAATGGGTGAGCCATTGTGGTGGGCATACTCTAAGGTGGCCCCCACAATGAGTCACAGTTTTGTATAAACCCCTCCCCTAAAGTATGGGTAGAACTTGTAACTTGTTTCTAGTCAACAGACTACGGCAAAGAAGGTGGCACATTCATCCCCATGATGATGCTACATTTTACGACTCCATCTTTACAGACTGAAGCAAGAGATTCTCCTCTGGCCTTGAAGAAGCTGCCATGTTGTGAGAGAGCCATGTGGCAAGAAGCTGAAAGCCATGTGGCTTCTAGGAGCTCAGAGTGGCCCCTGGCCAACAGACAGCAAGAAAACAGGGACCACAGTGCTATAATCACTGCCAACAACCACATAAACTCAGAGGGGAACCCCAAGTTCCAGAAAGGAATGCAGCCTGGCTGACACTCGACTGTAGCCTTGTGTAACCCCGAATGGAGGGCCCTGTTAAATCATGCCTAGGTTCCTTACCCAGGGAAATTGTAAAATAATAAATGTATGCTGTTTTTAAACGGCTAAGTTTGTGGTAATTTGTTGTGTAGCAACAGATAACTAATATAGCTCACACAAAGTAACCATTTCTACAGTGTAATTTGGATATGGTACACCCCCTACCTTTCATCAAGAAACAGCAAAACTAAAATATGGCTGATGAAAAACAAAATCTGTCAGTTCAGGATTGGTCATATGTTAAATTCCGCTGATACCACAGGAGGCTGTAGGGAAGCATTCAAATAGCAGAGTGGTGTTCTGCAGGGAGACCCGTGAGAGGAGCACAGCAGAGGAAAAATGTGTCAAATGCTCATCCAACACCAAGGAGCCTGGGTAGTTTACACACTGTTCATGGCAGGAATTAATATTTGGCCCCTAAAAAGGAATAATCCATATTGGGGCAGGCCTGGCTTACAAGAAGCTAGTGGATGGGGTTCAAATCCTTCAGCTCTGCACCACGCCCCCTGAGAAGCCCCATTATAACCTTGGTCTGACACACTCCGAGGCACACCCCAAGCCTGTACTCACACACTGCTCACTGGTCTCTGGGATGAACTCCCCCTCGCTGTTGATGCTGGTGTAGGACCCCTGCCGGGCAATGCGTTGCTGCCGCTCAGGCACGTAGCCAGGGGGAGGTGAGCTTCGGCCAGGGTTCTGGGAGCCTAGAACACAGAAACAAGACCTTTTACAACAGAGCCCAGAATGTGTGGCTGAGAGCAGCAGACAGGGGACCAGGTCAGACCAAACATCTGCTGCAGAGGCTGGTACCAGGTAGGAACTCAGCAGAACTCCCTTTGTTTCCTTCACCCTATGTGGCAGATACAATGGGTTAGACTCAAGATCCATTCTACCCTTCTAGTATGCCTTCCTATACTTCAGATGTTAATCAGCTAAAAGCTATTATTCCTGGGTGCAGCCAGTCAGATGCACTTGTGCGAGGTTTAGATGGCTTCCTGCTGCTGCTGGGCACAGTCGTAGAAGCCCCGGTTTTTCCGCTGTGGAATTACCCAAGGCCCCACACCGGGCCTCCCGCTTTCCCGATGTCAAGACACAGAAGCAGTCATCCCTATGTAGTGGTGCGGACCAGAGCAGAGAGGCACTGTGCTTCTGAGTCTGGTCCCATCCTGGTTACAGAAGAGGGAGGAGCTCTGTGGTGTCTTAACCTAGAATCTGTTTCTCTCTCCAATCACTTTATAAGTCAGGATGAGCACTAAATCTCTTCTTCCCGAATCTAGTTAGAGAGGATTCTACTCTGTGCACCTGAACCCTGACCAATATACTCCGGAGTGAAAAGGTATTACACATTTGACCTACAATGAACCAAAAATGTCTCCTCTAAGGGACTTATTAGAGAGGAAAGAAAAACTTACTTATTGATGAAGTCCCAGCGATCCAAACTATCCCCGGACAGGATAAACTGCTCTCAGTCTGTCAAATGGAGTATCTAGGTGAAGCCTCCTTGGGGTAAAATATCCAAGGCTCTGGACACCCATTCTCTCCTTTACCAGCTGCCACTCAACTCTCCCCTGGTTTTACAGGTAAGATGGGACTGGCTCACATGAGGCCAGCACTACAGACCCAGGAGGGGCTGGGGGAAAATAGCAAAGGTTTTCTGAGCTTTTATTTCCAGCCAGAGACTTTCACTTTTTCCAATACACATTGCTGCCTGCAGAGAGCCAGCCTTGTTATCTGATGGGCAATGGGCCAGGGGCTATTGTGCACAGGCCCACAGCTTGGGGCAGGAAAGGGAAGTCTCCCCAAACCAATGGCTATCAGAGGAAGCAAATGGAAAAACCAGGAGTTGGCAGAACTGCTCCAGAGCATTTTCAGTTTTGTTTTTATCTTCAATTCAGAAATTGGGGGCTAGTGAGACACACAACAGCCGTCGAGAACAAATGAGACAGGGACCTTAACAGGACAGGATACTGGACCGCAAGACTCACTGATGCACCCATTATTTGCCAACAGACACAGCAGTGAGCTAGACAGCACAAACCACAGTACTATGCAAGACAACTCATTCTAGGCCTTGGAAGGTAGGCCTGGTGGGGATGGCAAACTCGCTGGGATGTCCTTCCCTGGCATTCCAGACGGACCTTGCTCTATTCTCACGAGGCCATTTGTGCCAAGGGGCCCCGTCAGCAGCAGCTGAAGCAACAAAGCAAAGTAGTCGTCCTGTGTTCAGAGTGCCCACAGCTCTGCATGAAGGTGTTCTACACACAAGGAGAAAGCCCGGGCTTTAAGCTGCTGACTGGCTGTACTCCTCCAGGGCATGCCAGCTCTCTGCTAGCTCCTTAACCCATAGTGCAAAGTCCGAGCAAAACTCTCACCCAGAGCTGGAAGACTGGCTCTCAGATTCTAGCCCTTCTCATAGGAGACTCCGGTCAGGAAGCTGATGCAGTCAGGAAGTTCCCTCCGCAGGGAGTTCTAGGGTTTGGGGTCAGTGTTAATGTGCAGGTCATTGCAAGTACAAAGAGATAGCTGTTTTGGCCATCAACTATTTTTTCTCTAAACGCTGCTGTCTCTTGCTGGACAGATGAGATTGGGGGAGGAATCGACTCTTTCTTTCTTCCTCAATGGGAAATCTTAACCAGTATTTTTCAGTGTGTTCACACTGGACCAGGCTGTGCAGAACAGAGCTTCTCAACATTTCATCCCACGAGATCCTGAGAACATCCTAGATGTTTCCGCTTTCAAAATTCCCATTTGATTTTGAAGTTGCCACCACTACTAAATAGTTCCTGGTCTCATCCAGCATCACAGAAGAATTTACGGCAAGGAGAAAAACCCTGCGGACGTGAAGGAAGCTGACCTGTGTGATGGCGGCCTCCGCCCCTCTAACTGCACCAGGACAGGAGGTCGGCACTGCGCACAGCTCTCTCCACCCAGCGGCGGCCCAGGGCTCCCTGCAAGTCACCTTGTTCTCCCCCTTGCCAAGGCATTAGGCACCTTCCACCTGCACTCCCCACGTTCCGTGCAGCAGGAGTTGGCTTCCCCACATCCCCCTGGCACCTCCCTCAATCCCCTTTTCAGCTGGTGTTGTGCCTCCCTTCTTCGTGAGCATGCTCAGACCCCTAGCTTACAGTCTTGACCTTACTTTTTGCCTCTCCTGTAAACCACCAACCGACCTCTGTTTTTCTTTCACAGCCAAACTCCTTGAAAGAACTGATTACCTCCACTCCCCTGCTTCCCATTCCTTAGGGGCTGCAATCTGGCTTGCCTCACTGTGGAGGATTGCAGTGGCAAGACAAGGAGTGAGACAGAGTAGGAACAGAGGCAAAGGCACTTAACGAGATGCATTAGACCCAACGGAGTCAGAATGTGGCAGGGACAAGTCCTGCATTTGAGGCTTGGCTGCGTGGCTTAAGGGCACCACCCAAGGTATTATGGAAAAACGGTGCTTGAGCTCGGCTTCAAAGGTGGGCAGAATTTCTACAGGCAAAGATATAAGAAAGGGCATCGTCATGTAGGGAAATTCCATCTGCCTTGTCTGAAGATCTCCCCACAGGGGTCTTTCTTTTGGGTTAACTCATTACCTAGTTGTTGTTTTTGTTTGCTGCTTGTCTTTGTTTTTTAGCATGAGCTAATTTAACAGACTAATTGGCTTGAAAAAAATTAAAATTCAAGGTATGTATATTATGATGGGGAAAACAAAAAGCAAACATGACCGCTGGTTTCAAACAGTTGAAAACCTGTCATACGAAAGATGTTATCTATGTATCTGTGTTGCTCAAGAGAGCAGTACCAGAGTCACTGGGTAAAGCGAGGGAAGGCAGATTTTCAATTCAATATAAGGAAGAAGTTCAAAGAAACAGCACGGATCGGGCTACCTTGCACTTCCCCATCACTGAAGATGGTGCCGTGGGGGCTGAATGACCCGCATGTTGCCGTCTCTCACTAAATACTCACAGGTTCCTTCATGTTGGTAGGGGAGGAGGGCAAAGCCCCCTTGCTCCTGCTGGTTGGGGGTTGAATCTCTAAGGCTTCTCTTTTGACCCTGTTTCTACTGCAAGGACTTCTCCTCGCGCCTGATACTTAAACCCTGACTCTCCCCTCTTCCTGTTTCCTTCTACTTCCAGAAGGCCTCACACTGTACCAGCAAAGCAAGTACTTAGACATTTGTGGATGAAAACGACAAGTTGTGTCTCTTACTCTTTCCAACCTGGCTGGTACCGTGTCAGGTCTCCTCTCACCCCCTCCTATTTCTCTGATCACTCCTTTCCTGTGTCCTTTGCAGGTTCATCCTCCCCTAATTGGCCACTAAGTGTCTGGGACCTGAGGCTCAGCCCTCGGCCTCTTCTTACTCTGCAGTCTCTGCCTAGGACCTCTCATCTGGACCCATGGCTTCAACTGGACAATTTCTAGTATTTTTTTCTAGTCCTGATTTTCTCCCCTTTGAGCTGGAGTCCTGTATATCTACCTGTCCATTTGATAGCTCCTCTTAGCTGTCTCAAAGGCACCTCCCATTCAACCTGTGTACAACATCAGGTCTGCCTCTTCTCAGCACAGGAAACCAGGCTCTCGTCTCTCATTCCTGTCTTAGTGGCAGGCGGTGCCATTCATCCAGATCCATAAACCAGTAACTTATCTCCTGCTCTTTCAACACTTACGAAGTCAATCCAATACCACAGTAGTTCTTAAACCTCTTAGAACTCTTTTATACTTTAAAAATCAAGAACACTGAAGAGCTTTTATTAAGTGGGTTATATCAATTGATATTCACTGTATTAGAAATTAAAGCTCAAACGTTTGGAGAACACAATGATACACAAGCACACACTCCACAGCCATCAGAGCAATGACTTCACCTCAGGCAGGTAACCTCTGGAAAGCTCCATTCATCCTCATGAGAGAATGGAGTAAAAAGGCAAATCACAGACCTCCTGAAAGGATCTCAGGGACCCCCCCACCCCAAGTCCCCGGACCACACTCTGAAAACCAAACAACACCATGTTCTGTTGGCCTTTATCTTCTAAATGTCTCAAATCCACCTGTGCCTTCCTCCTCCACTACTGTCACTAGCCTAATCCAAACTTCTGTCTTCTTCTCCTGTACCAAACTACATTAGCCTAACATGGTTCCCCCCTTGGTCCGTTCTTGCTCCCCTGCAATCTGTTCTCCACACTGTAGCTACAGCAATCTTTTCAAAACACAAATCTGAGTATGTTGTACACCTATTCCTCTTCACTTTAAAAACCAGAAAGTGGACTTTCACTGCTTTCAACATTAAGAATCAAGATCTTCATCATGACCACAAGGCTCTGCCTCCTTCCCCGGCCTCAGCCCGTTCCTCTGCCCTGCTATTCTCGGCTCTCCAGCCTCAGGGCTTCTTTCTGTCTCAATCACACCATACTCCCTCAGCCATCCGGCCCCCAGCCCCCACACGTGCAGCTCTCCCTGCCTGGCACTCTCTTCCTTGCTTCCCCTTTGCATCATTCACGTGCCGGGTCACAGGCTAAGGCTTTTCTGGCCCCAAAACCAGGATGCATCCCTCTGTTACACATGCTCACAGCACCATACACCTTTCAGTCACAGCCTATAAATTACACATTAATCTCATCGTGACAAGTGTTTGTCTTTGCACGCAGCTGTAAGAGCCACAGGGGCGGGAGCCAGGTCTTTTTTTGCTTCCCCTGTTGCTGGCACACAGCTGATACTTGGCCAATTAAATCTTAAGGGAATAAATGAATGAACAACAATGCAGTCTGACAGGGAGAGAAAAAAGATAGTAAGATTATGTGATGAGCATTGTAATAGAGATGGGCATGAGGGACCAACATTTTCAATGACTTCCCACTGCCTACCAAACAAGCCCAAGGGCAGTTCAGGCTTCTTAGAGGTGGCCCAGGCATCCTGTCTCATCTTTATTCTCCTCCAAATATATCAGCCAGTCTGAAGGACAAGTGAGATCTCCACAGAAAAACAGTCAAAAAGCCCTCTCCCCTCATCCTTACCTATGGAAAGATCCAGTTCACACAGCTCCTCCACAGAAGGCATGTGCCAAGCCGTTCCAGTTAGAAATAACCTCTGCCATTTCTCGCCTCTAGGGAAAGGCTGGCAGGCTCCACCCACTTCTTCCGTCATGTCCGTCACACTCTACACCACTCGGGGTTCTCTGAACCCCCCACCTTCTTTTGTGAGGCTGTCTGGCAGATGCCCTCTCCTGTGCCTGGAATCTCTCTCTGCTCAGTAAATCTTTCCTTCGTGTGGCAGCTCTGATGTTTCCTCTTCTGTGGAAGGGCTTCTCCAAAGTCCTGGGACGAGTTGGTGATTGCCTCCTCCCACCTCACCCTGCCCTCCACTGTAGCCCCTATTATACACGCCTCCATTGTAGCCCTCATCCCAGCTCAATGGTTGGTACATACTGCTTGCTGAACGACGGAACCCAGGATCTACGTGTGCTAGGAGGCTGTGTTGGCCATTCTCTAGATACACAGGAACTACTTCATAGAAATCCTATTCCTCAGCATTCTCAGACAAGGAAATTCCATATATGGCTCCTCACAACAATGGCCCAGCATTTGGCCACTGCCCCTACACACAAATCACAGGCTCTAGGTTAGGAGCAGGCCCAATCACTGCCCCATGTCGATCCTCACTGCTTCTTGTGCAAATGAACAATGCTGCCCTCCTCCCAGTATCTCTGAGGGCTCTGGGACAGAGGCGAAGCTGGCAGAGTCTGCTAGGCTTCAGGGCACCTGGATTCCAGGGCCAGAGATGTTCGGATAGGGCCTCCTCGCCGGGGTGTTGGCTCTCTCTCCTCTATCAGCTTATTGAAAACATAGCCACCAATTATGCACAATGTTAGAGAAATATGAAACTCCTATACAGACCTTCAGCTGGGCTACACTTACTACCAGTGTTTGCTCAAGTTCCAAAAATTACTCAGTAAGGCAAAGTCAGTGCCTGAGTAACACATTCTTCCTGCTACCCTCTCAGGAGGCTTATCACTCAGACAGGCTCTGTGGCAGCACTGACGTTCAGAACTCCCCAAGCTCAGCTCAAGATCTTCAGAGAGCAGTTCAGTTTGATGCAACTCTACCTGTGTGTATAGAACTTGTCTTCCTAGCAGCAGCAGGGGTCTCAGCAACATTAGGGTAGTAGGTTCAACACAAATGTTTGATAAGGCCAGGTTTCCCTCTTGATACAAATTCCACAATTCAGGACATGGGCTTTCTCCTCAGACTCTGGGAAATGGGATCCAGAGCAATGCTGGGTTATCTGGTATAATGCACAGACCTGACTTCGATTTCTTTCCTGGGGAGGCCTGGGGCAGCTACATAGTTTTCTTCCTACTTAGCCAATCAATATATCCTATGTCAACAGTCTCCTGTCCTTCCCAGACAACTTAGTCCTCAGTTCTTTGGTGAAACAATGGTCAAAAATGAGAGTGGACTATTTGTTGCTGGAGTTCTTCAAGCAGATGTTTGAGGAGATCACTTTTTCAGACATGTTTAAAAAGGAACTTGGTCATGCCATCACATTGTTACATTGTAAGCTCCCTGAGAGTCAGGACACCATCCCAGGCATTTCTCTATCCCTTCCCCCCAAATAAAGGCATAGAGGATTATTTTGCACAGAGTAATAGCCTATAAATGTTTGACAATGGCTTTTAAATTAATAAATACTTAATTTTTAAAAAACATGGGCAGGTAAATTAGATGAGAGAGGAAAAAGGGGTGAAATACTCACTGACAGAGAGGTGCCTGCTTCTGGGCTCAGGGGGCTGGTAGATGGTATTGATATCTCCGGCAGACTGGGAAGCTTTGATCCGCACCTGCCTGGACACCCCGGAATGGGGAGAGGGACTGGTCTGTAAGATAAGAGGTAAAGACTGAGCTATCTTTAGGCAGGCAGGCCAAGAAAGGCCCACGTGCCCTTCCCTAAGACTCTTCATGCTCTTAGCTGCCTTCACGCTTTTTTTCTTTCTCTCTCTCTCTTTTTTTTTTAAAGATTTTATTTATTTATTTGACAGAGAGACAGCGAGAGAGGGAACACAAGTAGGGGGAGTGGGAGAGGGAGAAGCAGGCTTCCCGCGGAGCAGGGAGCCCGATGCGGGGCTCGATCCCAGGACCCCAGGATCACGACCTGAGCCGAAGGCAGACGCTTAACGACTGAGCCACCCAGGTGCCCCTCTCTCTCTCTCTTTTTTTTTAAAATATTTATTTATTTGAGAGAGAGAGAACACAAGCAGGGAGGAGGGGTAGAGGAAGAGGGAGAAGCAGACCCCCCAGCTGAGCAGGGAGCCCAACACGGGACTAGATCCCAGGTCCCTGGGATCATGACCTGAGCCGAAGGCAGAAGCTTAGCTGACTCAGCCATCCAGGCGCCCCTGGCCTTCACACTTTCAATACACGAGGTACCCAGCGTTCCCCCAAAGCTCACTCCTCCATCTGTCTTGGCAAACCACTATTTCCTCATGGTAGTTTTACAGCTTCATTGATATTGGAGCACTGAGACCCCCTGTCCCAGTTTAAGAGGTGATGACTCGGGCATGGAGGAATAGCAGGTTTTCCTATAATAATATGTCAAACAGAAAAGTAAGTTGTAAATACCCTCTCATAAAATTCTCCAGAGAGGGGCGCCTGGGTGGCTCAGTCGTTAAGTGTCTGCCTTCAGCTCAGGTCATGATCCCAGTGTCCTGGGATCGAGCCCCGCATCGGGCTCCCTGCTCAGCGGGAAGCCTGCTTCTCCCTCTCCCGCTCCCCCTGCTTGTGTTCCCTCTCTTGCTGTGTCTCTCTCTGTCAAATAAATAAATAAAATCTTAAAAATAAAATAAAATAAAATTCTCCAGAGAGCTTGGGAAAAATAGGAAATTATTTCAGCAGTGAGATCACCTGCTGAGCAGGGGGTCAGAATAGAGAATGACAGCAACCTCCCTGCCCAAGAGAATTCTGGTTGATAAACATATTTCTAAAAGTAGCTCGATGTGCTGCTTCTACCCCAACTACAATCACTCCCCCCAAATTAAGACAAAATCTCAGTTCCTTACTATCATCAGGGTTTACATGTGAAATTACCTCAGGGTTGTGTTCATTTGGGAAAGGCTATCATTAGGTACCATTCTGCCAGAGATCAAGGACCTCAGAACGGGGTTAGCAACCTTACCACATGCACCCTCACTTTTGCACTGTTCCAGACAAACCACCAAGTGAGCCCCAGAAAAAAATCAAAGCAACAAAGGGGTCCCTTGCACTGAGAAAGCTGAAAACCAAAGGTGGGCAGTGAGCAAGTGATGTCGGGATATGATTATAAGCACGTGGAACACTACAGAGAGGGAATGGGAGGTCAGGAGTGCTAAATAACTTGGGGCAAAGTTTCGACTTGCTTCTCTAGCTCTTCTACCTCACATAAGAAAAAAAAGTCCAACCTAAACAAACTATATCCTGTCCTCCAGGAAAAAAGCTTCCCGCTCTCAGGAGTGAATTCAGCTGCCAAGCAGCCTCCTCTGGTATCTCCACGCCAGACTTTATCGCATGCAGGCTGTCTTTACAAACTGTCTTGCTCTAACGGGAAGTCAGAACCAAGGGGAAGTGGAATGTTCTTGCTGAAGCCTCCGATGTGCAATAGCTCTCTGCTGAGAGTCAGAAAGGAAAAAACAGTCAAAGCCACATACTGGGGACGCAGGCCAGTGAAGGGCAAGGAAAGGCCACAGCCCTGCAATTGGAAAGAGAAGAGCCACATGATGAGCCCCTGAGGACACCTGCTTGCACACAGGGCCTTACACATAGTGAGAATTCCACAAATCTAGGCAACATGAATTTGAAATGTACCAAAGAACATACGCTCTAAACTCAATTTTAAACTCTAAATGCTGAGACAGGAAAGTAGGTTCCACAGCCAGCATGAGCATCACTTTGTAGAAGAAAAGGCTGAAGTTATGGCAACAGGTTGGAAAACAGAGGAAGGGAATCAGTGGAGGTTTCAAAGCAGGGCTTCTTACACCTTAATGTGCACAAACCACCTGGGGCCTTGGTTAAAGCACAGATTCTGACTCAGTAGGTCTGGGATGGGGTCGAGAATCTGCATTTCTTTTTTTTTTTTTTTTTAAGATTTTATTTATTTATTTGACAGAGAGCAGGAGAGAGAGGGAAAGCACAAGCAAGGGGAGCAGCAGAGGGAGAGGGAGAAGCAGACTCCCCACTGAGCAGGGAGCCCAATACGGGGCTCAATCCCAGGACCCCAGGATCATGGCTTGAGCCGAAGGCAGACACTTAACTGACTGAGCCACCCAGGTGCCCCTAAGATTTTATTTTTAAGGCCATCTCTACACCCAATGTGGGGCTTGAACATACAACCCCAAGACCAGGAGTCACACGCTCTACCGACTGAGCAAGCCATCCAGGTGCCCTGAGAATCTGCATTTCTAACAAGCTTCCAGGTGTGCTGATGCTGCTGGTCCATGGACCACACTTTGAGCAGCAAGGTCTTAGGAGGAGAGTCATACTTCAATTTAAGGTCACGGCTCTCAACCCTGGCCACCCATGAGAGCTGCCGATGGGGCTTCAGACATCTCACACCACCTACAACAGAATCTCTGGGGATGGGGCCCAAGAACTGGTATTTTTTAAATCTCCCCAAGTGTTTGTAATATTCAGTCAAGTCTGAAAACCCTGATTTAATGGGATAAAAGAGAATGGCATGGTAAACAAAAATGAGGTTCATGCAAGGATTCAGGGAACTTTGAACACAACTTACAAGTGGGAGAGGAAGGAGGAAGGTGGAGCTAAGAAAAACAAAAGGGGACTATAGTGGAGTGAAAGGAGAGCCCAAAAGTATAAAGCATGGCCAGCAGAATGTTCTAAAGATAGCAAACAGAAGGTGGCATTTGACTACTCAATGTAAACCTCACCAAAGGACTCTGTAGGTAGCAGTGTGTGTGGCTGACAAAAACAACATGAAAAGTTACCAGGGAACCATGTCCATAAAGATTGCAGTGACTGGAAGCTAGGAGATCAGCAGAAAAAGTGGTCACAAGAGTGGACTCAGATTATCTTTATAAAAGATTTGGTGGTACGAGACAAAATGAACAAGTGGATTCAACTCTGCAGGGAGTAAAGGGGTGTGTGTGTGTGTGTGTGTGTGTGTGTGTGTGTGCGTGTGCGTGCGCGCCTCAGTTTGGTTCATGGGAACGCAAGGTGAGAAACGGCCCCGTGGATCTCACCAGTCTTTTGCTTCAAGGATGGCACCAAGAGACTTTGCACAGAAGACTATAATAGTTACGACAGTTGTTTTCTTCTTCTAAGATAACCCCCAGTATCTAAAGGGTTCATCCAAATTGAGATAAGGTGACTAAATGTTTTCATTATCCACACTCTCCAGTGCTTCCTAGACTTTGATTGTATATATACAGCTTAGGGTGCCTTTCCGGACTAAAGAGTCCCAGGCTTTTTTGGCTACTCACATATAAAAGTGACCCTAACCCCTTGAAAATGTCATCTTCCCTTGGATTTTTTCTAGCTCAGTTACCCTCTGAGCTGTGGGAAAGAGAATGACACAACATCTCACAACTTCTCCCCATGGGCAACGTTATACTTTCTGTTCTGCTTCTGATAAACTGTGGAGGAACCTGTGGGAGGTCTTCCAAGGACTACAATAATTCTAAGACCCCTTTCCAGGAAGGTAACTAATAGGTACTGAACTACAAGTCAGAACGTCTGGACTTCAGACCAGCTCTGTCACCACTGACTGCTTCACCATGGGCAAGTGACCCTAAGTCTTGGTTTCCCCAGGTGTAGACTGGTGAGAACAGATGCCTACCCTGGACCTCTCAAAGTTGCAAGAATCAAATGAGAGACAAAAGGTGTAAGGTGTTATGTTTAAACAGGGGCCAGACTGAAGCTATTGTACTCAACAACTTTGGTCCTATCTTCCTGCACTTGCCCCATTATTTTAGTAAGACTGAAAAGAATTAATTACTCTTTAGAATATCCTTGATATTTTGAACTTAAATAGTAGACAAGATAGCATCAAACTCATTGGTGGAATATTTGGGAAGGGCAACATTTGGATGAGAAGATTAGAAGTTTACTTTTGTTAGGGAGAATCTGAGCTAACAGAACAAAATGCCATATTCAGTTTAAGGTGGCTGGGTATTTAGTTTTTATCATATTCAGATATAAGTGACAAAAGAATGAAGGCTTGAGATGATTTTAACATAGTGGAAAATCTGGGTCTAGGAAGTTATAAGAAGGTCAAGAGCGGAAAGATAAACTAACAGTTAAATGCACACATACTTAGAGAAGTCTGTAATAGGAATAAACTAAGAGTTGATGGTCCAAGGCACATGCCTAAGGCAGCAAAACTACTGAAGGAGATGATGAAGTCTCTTAAAATGGCAGGCGAAAGCAAGACTAGAGAGAGGCTCTTCAGACTAAAGGGAGGCTCTGTGATAACCAAACTCCAAGAGTTCTCAGGTAAGAACAATATTGAAGCCTAAGACATGGCCGTGGCCAGGTGAGGTAGGAGGGGTATGACATATACCCTGGTGAGGGGTAAAGACAGAGGAAAGATTAGAATCTGTCATAGAAGGATCAGTAGAAAAGGAATTCAAAGAGAAGAAAGAGACCACACATTTAAAAACAGGAATAAGAAGGGAAGTGAAGGTATAACAAAAGGTGGATGAGGCAATAGATTGCTAAAAATGGAAGAAACTCAGTAGAGAAACTCAGTGGCTGCCAGTGATCAGCTGGAGATGAAGCAGGTGCTGTGGTATCCGGGAGCAGCGCACTCAAGTACAGAACTCTGTGTGGCTGGGACCCAGCAACAACCAGTGGCCTAACAATCCTCAAGAAGGTAATACAGATAAGGAAAATAACTCTTTACAGAGCTTTATGGCAATTTGGCAGAGTGACTTTCTATCAACTCTAGCAATAAGAACTGTAATCTTGTATTTTGTATGTCCCTCATTTTTCCATTTCATTTTTCAGTTTTTGTGTTTTAAAAAGAATTGGTCCATAGCAGACCGGAAATTAAAAGAATAAAACTAGTATTTCATCACAGAGGGTTAGAGAAGCACTGTTCTGAAGGTGGGATTCTTGAGCACACAGCAAGTCTGGATCATGATACTTTTGTTTACTAAGAAGCCTGAAGTGGGGCGCCTGGGTGGCTCAGTTGGTTAAGTGTCTGCCCTCGGCTGAGGTCACAATCCCAGGGTCCTGGGATTGAGCCCCACGTTGGGCCCCCTGCTCAGTGGGGAATCTGCTTCTCCCTTGGCGCCCCCCCATGCTCTCCCCCCCAAATAAATAAAATCTTTTTATATAAAAAAAGAAGCCTGAAGTGTAGCTGAGGAAATTCCCAAGGAAAGGTTTCATCATCACCATTACCACTGCTAGTCTTAAATGTAAATCTTTATAAATGCAAAAAGTTGGAGCAGCTTAAGTGACCTGACAGTAACAAAAATGGCTATTTAATTAAATTATGGTATATCTACTCTAGGAAATTATGCATCTTTATAAATTATAATTACAAAGATTGCACACTAACATAGGAAAATGTGCATGACAATGTTAAGTGAAAAAATAAATAAGAAAATTCTATGACTGGGGCGCCTGGGTGGCTCAGATGGTTAAGCGTCTGCCTTCGGCTCAGGTCATGATCCTGGAGTCCCGGGATCGAGTCCCGCATCGGGCTCCCTGCTCGGCGGGGAGTCTGCTTCTCCTCCCTCTGACCCTCCTCCCTCTCCTGCTCTGTCTCTCATTCTCTCTCTCTGAAATAAATAAATAAAATCTTTAAAAAAAAAAGAAAGAAAGAAAAAGAAAATTCTATGACTACCATGACAACATTTAAAGTATGTATACATATGGCCAAAAACTGCAGGGGCACAGGTAAATATCAATCAATCAATGTGTTACAGTGATATGATTACATAGGATAATTCTTTTTTAAAGATTTATTTATTTAATTGAGAGAGAGAGAGTGATGGGGAGGGGCAGAGGGAGAGGGAGAGAGAGTCCCAAGGAGACTCCCTAATGAGCGCAGAGCCCGAAGCAGGGCTCGATCTCACAACCCTGAGATCACGCCTGAGCCAAAACCAAGAGTCGGATGCTTAACCAACTGAGCCACCCAGATGCCCCAATAATTCTCTTTTTAAAACTTTATAAAAAGTTATACTGGGCACCTGGGTGGCTCAGATGGTTAAGCATCTGCCTTCGGCTCAGGTCATGATCCCGGGGTCCTGGGATTGAGTCCTGTGTTGGGCTCCCTGCTCAGCGGGGAGCCTGCTTCTCCCTCTGCCTCTCTCTCTCTGTCTCTCATGAATAAATAAAATCTTTAAAAAAAAAAAGTTATACTGACATTACAGTAATTTTTAAAAATATAAGTCCTTAGAGAGGCATCAATATGGCATTTATTTTATGCAACATCTAATGCACTGTCATGGGCATCAGAGGTCAGATGGTCATCTTTCAAACAGCTTAGATGTTGCAGCAGTATCTGCAGCCATGTGCACCCCTTAAAGGATGGGTTAAGTGGAGGGTGCCTGGGTGGCTCAGTTGGTTAAGCAACTGCCTTCGGCTCAGGTCATGATTCTGGAGTCCCGGGATCGAGTCCCACATCGGGCTCCCTGCTCAGCGGGGAGTCTACTTCTCCCTCTGACCCTCCCCCTCTCATGCTCTCTGTCTCCCATTCTCTCTCTCAGATAAATAAATAAAATCTTTTTTTTTTTTTTTTAAAGGGAGAATTTATTTATTTGCGACAGAGAGAATGAGAGAGAGAGAGAGCACATGAGAGGGGGAAGGGTCAGAGGGAGAAGCAGGCTCCCCGCCGAGCAGGGAGCCCGATGCGGGACTCGATCCCGGGACTCCAGGATCATGACCTGAGCCGAAGGCAGTCGCTTAACCAACTGAGCCACCCAGGCGCCATAAATAAAATCTTAAAAAAAAAAAAAAAAAAAAGGATGGGTAAGTGGATGTAAAGAACCACTTGTCTATACCTTCTCATCAAGGGAATGGAGGGATCACAATCAAGGGTGCTAGCTCCCAGTCAAGCAATTACGTCATTACACCAAACCCCAATTCTAGCTGCTTCTGTATAGAAGGGGTTTGCTGAATATGATCCCTGCTTGACTTTTGCCTAATAATCAAGAAGCATTCACTGTGTTTTCTTAAGAGATGGGTGGGGAAGGGTCCCAAAACAATGAGTCACAGCTCCTGCTCTTGAGGAGCTTAATAATCTTTTGGGGTAAAACTTACAAATACGCAACAACTAGAGGGCAATTACTAAGCAATCTATAAACTAATAGTGTGCACATTATAACCAATGACTAAAGGAACAGGGAATAATCAAGGTGGCCTCAGTCAAAAACACTGAAGACACTGTAGCAGGTAAGTCAAGCTAGATCCTAAAAACAGGGTGCTAGCCATTGTAAAGAGCAATAAGGAAGAACTGCAAAATGGGGGGAGTATGCTGAAGAATGTGGAAAGATGAGACTGAGGAGTTGGAAAGAAGGGTAGTTGGTGATAAACCCTGGATGCTAGGCTGCATTTAAATCCTCTACAATAGGCAATAAAGAAGGACTATAAGGAGCAGATGAGTAACTTGAAGAGAGAAATAAAATAATAAGGTATATATTTTATTTCAGAATACTTCCCAAAACATATCCAGAAAAAAGTCACATCTGGACAGAGAAGACCAATCCTCAATCATAACGACACTTCTGTAATATTAGAAAATGTCTTCTTTATTCTAAGGCCTCCTAACTGCATTCTCCTGTGCCTCCCTCTAATCAGGACAGCCCGATCCCAATATGTCTCTTTAAAAATAAATGGTCAGGGGGTGCCTGGGTCGCTCAGTTGGTTAAGCATCTGCCTTCGGCTCAGGTCATGATCCCAGGATTCTGGGGTAGAGCCCCGCATCTGGCTCCCTGCTCAGCCAGAGTCTGCTTCTCCGTCTCCATTTGCTCCTCCCCCATGCTCATGCTCTCTCTTTTCTGTCTCAAATAATAATAATAATAATAATAATAATAATAAAATCTTTAAATAAATAAAAAAATAAATGGCCAACGTGAGCACCATTCCATCTAAACTCTCTCCTAGTATGGTGTGTTCACTGTCCTCATGCAGCAATGTCAGCTGTCCACAGCTGGCTGTTTTCAAGCACAAGGAAAAGAAAGAGTGCCGAGAAACCTTAAAGAACATGCATCTCAAGAAAACTGGTGCAGGAATTGGTGATTACAAGACAGACCCAGGGGGCGCCTGAGTGGCTCAGTTGGTTAAGCGTCTGCCTTCAGCTCAGGTCATGATCTTGGGGTCCTGGGATTGAGCCCACATCGGGCTCTCTGCTCAGTGGGGAGTCTCCTTCTCCCTCTCTCTCTGCCTGTGCCCCTCACTTGTGCTCACTCTCTCTCAAATAAATAAAATCTTAAAAAAAAAAAAAAGAAGAAGAAGACAGACCCAGATTGCAATCATTCTTGTGAAACGTAGGCCTTCAGAGACCTTTTAGGAGAAGTAGCTACATAAGGGTTAATTCCTCACTTCTGGCGGGCCCTGTCTATTGCCTGCCATTTGGTAAGGCAGCAGCTGGTAAATTACAAGAGGCCCTCCATTCCATGGCCTCTTTTCCATTGAAAAGAAGGAAAAGTTTGTTTCCTACATGTGTCACAAGACACAGGCATGGTTGCTGAGGAGTTGTAAGAGGTTTACATGATAGTCTCAAATTCTTGGCAGCCTTTGCTAATCAGCATCTCCACCCTCATCGAATCTCTCTCGTTGGGGTCCAAATCAAATTGAAATAACATAAATATAGAGAAAAAGGACTTTCTCTTTTATCATATAGGTTTTCCTTCATCCCATGCCACAAGCCAAGTAACCTTTAGTTGCAACTTTAACATGGATGATTTGACTTCGCAGTGAAATCACATGCAAAGTGCTTCCTGGCCATTGACACAGTGGGCTGGGCTGCACTTACGTGCTTGCTTCATTTTTTTTAGAAAGAGAGAAGGGGGGGCAGAGGGAGAGAGGGAATCCCAAGAAGACTCCCTGCTGAGCATAGAGCCCGTCGCCCCAGAGCCCCGAGATCATGACCTGAACTGAAATCAAGAGTTGGACACCCAACCGACTGAGCCACCCAGGCGCCCCCCTTATGTGCTTGCTTTAATAGCAGCTGAGGAGCACAAAATTCTGTCAAGGAAGCCAGGTAAACTTCTGAAGGACAGCAAGTTTTGTCTTCAGCTACCAGGCCATTATAGGCACTACTTACATGGTTTCTGTCCTGGGACAGCAGCAATATCCTAAGGCTTTTCATGCTTGAGCTTCTGTCTAATATGTCAATTGCTTTATCAAGATCATCTTGGTTCTTCAGCAGGATGGAGAGCTGTGACACAGGACACGGAAAAAGAGAATCATATAAAAGAAAATTGTTAGTTTCTAAAAAATAAGCAAAATGTACAACAAAAAAATAATATTGATAGAAAACAATTTCATTGGATACTATGGGGTCTTAAAATTAATTGAAACCATATATTTTCTTTTTATTTTCCTTAAGTGTGCAATTCAATAATCTTTAATAAATTTACAGAGTTGTACAACCATCACCATAATTCAATTTTAAAACATTTCCATTTTTCCAAAAAGATCTTGTGCCCATTTGTAGTCATTCTCTCTTCCCACCTGTAGCACCAGGCAACCACGAATGTACTTTCTGTCTCTATAGATTTTTCTCTTTTGGGGCACCTGGGTGGCTCGGTAGGTTAAGTGTCTGCCTTCGGCTCAAGTCATGATCTCAGGGTTCTGGGATCGAGCCCTACATCGGACTCCCTGGTCAATGGGGAGTTTGCTTCTCCCTCTCCCTCCCTCCACTGCTCATGCTCTCTGCCTCTGTCTCTGTCTCAAATAAATAAAATATTTATTTATTTTTTAAATTATTTTTTAAAAGAATTTATTTCTTCAAAATAAAAGAAACTTTTAACTTTAACTTAACAAACTACAATTAAACTTAAACAAACTACAATTTTGTAAATGCATGGTATGAGTCTAGGTATCCAGAATATACAAAGAACTCTTACAACTCAACAGTAAGAGGACAAATAAGCCAATTCTTTTAACGGGCATTATCCAAAGAAGATAGACAAATGACTAATAAGCCCTGAAAAGATGCTCCATGTCATAGGCATTAGGGAAATGCAAATCAAAACCACAACAAGATACCACTTCACACCTACTAGGATGGCTATAATTTAGAAAATAAACAAAAACCCAGAAAATAACAAGTGTTGGTGACGACGTAGAGAAATTATAACTTTCCTATGTCGCTGGTAGGAATGTAAAATATACATAGAGTAGGGGAGCCTGGGTGGCTCAGTCGGTTGGGCCTTCGGCTTGGGTCATGGTCTCAGGGTCCTGGGACTGGGCCCCGCATTGGGCTCCCTGCTTGTCCCTTTCCCTCTGCCTGCCTGCCTTCCCGCCTACTTGTGATCTCTCTCTCTGTCAAATAAATAAATAAAAAATCTTTAAAATATATATATATATAAAGTTACCGTAAGACAACAGTTCCACTCCTAGTTATGGATTTTAGAGAACTGAAAACATATGTGCATATGAAAATATGTAAACAAACGTTTATAGCAGCATTATTCATAATAGCCAAAAGGCGAAAACAATTCAAGTATCCACCAACAGATAAATGGATGCACAAAATGTGGTTTATCCAAATAATGGAATATTATTATCTTGAAAACATTATGCTAAGCGAAAGAGGCCAAACACAAAAGGCCACATACTGTATGATTCCACGTATATGAAATGTTCAGAATAGGCAAATCCAGAGAGACAGAAAGTAGATTTGTGTCTGCCTGCCAGGGGCTGAGAAGAGAAGGGGATAGGAAGTGACTGCTAATGGGTACAAGCCTTTTCTTTGGGGTATCTGGAATTAGATAGTAGTGTTGGTCATACGAGTCTGTAAATATACTGAAAACCTCTGAACTGTACCGTTTAAAAGGGTAAATTTTATGGTAGGTGAATTATACCTCAATAAAGCTATTATTACAAAAAGATAAACATAAAATAAAATCTCAACAGATTTCTCATTTGTGGCTCTCAAACCCTGACAGGGCAAAGTTTAGAGGGCAAAGAAATGAAAAAGAGGTTGAGGGATTTTAAATTAATAAAATGGAAATAGTCAACTCTTGGTCACAGACATTAGCAGAGTATGGAAAGACATCCGTGATCTAAAATAATTAGTGACAATTATTTATGTTTGGCCTTAGAATTAATATCTGCATAAATGAATGACTAACATTCTGGGCAGTCACTTTATTGGCAAAAGAGTTTGAAGATGGCTTTTGGGACATGTGGAATTCTTAATGGAAACAGAAACGAGTACTAAGTCATTCAGAAAAGTCTTTACTGAGGAACACCTTCTTTAATGGTGATTAGCTGGCTTTCTCTGGCCTCGCTTTCTTATTCAGTGCCTGAAGCTTGAGCTGCAATTTTTAAAAGTTCTATGCATTTGACATTTATATCTTTTGGGTTCTCATACTCTGTTGTGTTTTGTTTTGTTTTGTTTTTTGAGAGAGGGAGAGAGAGAGAGAGTGCCAGTGGGGGAATGGGGAGAGAGAGGGAGAGCAAGAATCTTAAGCAGGCTCCACACCCAGCGTGGAGACTGACACAGGGCTTGATCTCACAACCCTGAGATCATGACCTGAGTCGAACCCTTAACCCACTGAGCCACCCAGCACCCCTCATATCCTATATTTCAAATGTTTTAGTTTACATACTTTGAAATACTTATATCTGCATTACTTATTAACTGTAGAGTTAGTGGTTTATTTTCCAAAATTGCAGTACTTCTAAAATTTGTCCAAAACACAAAAGACCAGATGGTCTTATTTTTGTTAGCTATTTAGCAATATATCCAATTGTAGCTGTACATTTTGTGTAATGGGGACCAGGGAGTTTTTAGTCAACAAATCTCAGCTTCTACAGATTTCAGCCCCAAACCATGGAAGAAGTGCTTTTTAATCCCCATTGAGCTGACAGGTTTTGTTGTTTTGTTTTGTCAAATATGGTTGACACATAATGTTACATTAGTTTCAGGCATAGAACACAGTGATTCAACAATCTATACATTATGCTGGGCTGACCACAAGTGTAGCCACCATCTGTTGCCACAGTACCATTGACTATATTCCCTATGCTGTACCTTTAATTCCCATGATTTATTCATTCCATAACTAGAAGCTTCCCTTCGCCCATTTTACCCATTCCCCACCCCCACCCCTCTGCTAACCATCAGTTTGTTCTCTGTATTTATGGGTCTGTTTCTGCTTTTTGTTTATTTATTCTTTTGTTTGTTTTAAATTCTACATATAACTGAAATCATATGGTATTTGTCTTTCTCTGTCTGACTTATTTCACTTAGCATAATACCCTCTAGGTCTATCTATGTTGTTGCAAATAGCAAATCTTTTTTATGGCTGAGTAATATTTCCACTGTATACACCACATCTTCTTTATCCATTCATCTATTGATGGACACTTGGGTTGTTTATGGAGGAGATTCTTAACTCTTCAACCAATAAAACAAAACTACACAGTAAGGACCAGTTTCTCAAAGAGCCAGGATGTTGCCTGTCTTGCCTTCTAACTCAATTTCCTCAAGATGCACTTTTTTATGTACCATCTCTTTCCTAGGCACCAATACACTGCCTCTCACATTAATGCAAGGCACCAGCCCAAGCAGACTGTATGTAGCCTCTTGTACCTTTCCTGGAGCTGGGAAAGCAGCCAAGTAACTGACAATCAAAAGAATTCCTTCCTGGGTGATATTCAAAGTATGAAAAAATAAGGACTAGAGGGAGACAGGAGAAGAATTAAAGAAATCACTTGTGTAGGTGCTAACTTTGGAAACGAGCTACAGTTGGTAGTTAAACTCTGAGAGAAGAATCCAGCATTTATAACTGTCAATAAAAGAACGACCCACCAGTTTTCCACACCTTTCCAGCCCCTCTTAAACCTCTGCTTCTTGTTAAGGCCGTGCTGGAAAGAAAAAGATAAGCTACAAAACGTAAGAGACAATATAAGCCCTGACCCTGGTACCATAGCTGATTCCACCATGGAGTATTAGAGCTACCAGCACTGAATGAGCAGTGGAATGGAAACAGCTATAATCTCCCATGTAGTAAAAACCACAAATCCCAGAATGATTTGAATTAAGAAAAGAGGCTCTAGAAAATGAAAGCCTGCGGATGATATTGGAGGAACAAACTAAAAATCCTCAGTGAAGCAGGAAGAAAAAGGTAGTCAGCTGTCACCCCTCCTTGTCCCCACACCATCCATCTAGTTTCTTACCTCATTATTCATGTAATGTAGGTCAAGAGGCTGCCCAAACACTGTTGTCACCTTGTGTTCCACATCTTCATATCTCACAGGCCGGCTGAACGCTATAATTCTGAAAAGGAATAGGAAGCATGGTTAACTGTATATTTTAAAAGTCAGATTTGGAAAGTCAGGACTTCTGAGTGTTATCTTCCTGTTCTTTTAAACACAGGATTCTCTTTTCTCCTTCGCATGGCTTGCCTTTCTGTTTCTTTTCTTCTCCTATCTACCTTATTTTTTTCACCCTTCTTCTGAGCATCACAAGCACTGCTCAATCCCAACCATTGTTCTATCACTTCAGCTTAGATCTGTCAATGACAGTTCAGTATCAAAGCAGGACACCTGGATTTAAAAACTAGGTTCCAAATACTCCTGTTAGGAAGAAAACCTGGAGACTGGAGCAGCGTTCCTGAAAACATGGTCTTAACTCCTAAATGACTCAACTCCAGGACTTGAAAGGTCTTTTCCATTGCTGATGCCAGAGGAATCTCAATGCTAATTATCCTCAGAATTGAGATTTCCTACCTCAGAGTCAAAGGAATTCCCCTTGAATTGGTTATATGCCTAAGTTTTCTTAACTAATGACACATGTGATCATATAAGTAGTGTTGACATTGACACTTTTCTAGAGAGACTCATTAGGTCAGTTCAAAGAACAAATTCTATAGAGAGTAGAGTAAGAACCTGTACAAAGAGGAGTTAAAATGATTTGTCAATTAAACATCACAGCAAAATTTAAAAGTGGGGATAGATGAAATATATAAAATGAATGAAACACAGAAGAATGAAATATATAAAAAATTGGCAAAATGTTGATAATGTTGAAGCTGCATTACAAGTTCAGAAGGGTTCAGTATGATATTCTACTTTTGTATTTGAAATTTTCATAATAAAAAGTTTTAATGAGGAGCGCCTGGGTGGCTCAGTCGTTAAGCTCTGCGTTCGGCTCAGGTCATGATCCCAGAGTCCTGGGATCGAACCCCACATCAGGCTCCCTGCTCCTCGGGAAGCCTGCTTCTCCCTCTCCCACTCCCCCTGCTTGTGTTCCCTCTCTTGCTGTGTCTCTCTCTGTCAAATAAATAAATAAATAAAATCTTTAAAAAAAAAAGTTTTAATGAATATATTAGGTTGAACTATATGGTACTGCTGGTAGTCAACAATTTTTGATATACAACAGTGGCAATTTCACATGGGTACAACCCAATACTCTAAAACTTAAATCCTTAAGACAAAAATAAGCAAAGAGATAAATGAAACAAGAGTGTATCAGAAAGGGGGCGCCTGGGTGGCTCAGTTGGTTAAGCGGCTGCCTTCAGCTCAGGTCATGATCCCAGGGTCCTGGGATCGAGCCCCGCATCGGGCTCCCTGCTCAGCAGGGAGCCTGCTTCTCTCTCTCCCTCTGCCTGCCTCTCTGCCTACTTGTTCTATCTCTGTCAAATAAATAAATAAAAAATCTTAAAAAAAAAAAGAGTGTATCAGAAAGAAACTCATATATATATTCTATATATATACACAGAAAAAAGTATAGGATTAAAAAACATTGGAGTGGGGAAGGTCTTCCCAAGCATTACATAATACAGAAGACAAGAAGAAGACAGATTTGACAACAAAAATTTAAAGATTTATTTATTTATTTGAGAGAGAGAGCGCGAGCATGCACATGTGAGCAGGGGGAGGGGCAGAGGAAGAGGGAGAGAATCCTCAAGCAGACTCCCCACTGAGCACAGAGCCCCACACAGGACTCCATCCCAGGACTGAGCCACCCAGGTGCCCCTGACAACAAAAATTTAAACTTCTTTTTTTTTTAAAGATTTTGTTTATTTATTCAACAGAGAGAGACACAGCGAGAGAGGGAACACAAGCAGGGGGAGTGGGAGAGGGAGAAGCAGGCTTCCCGCCAAGCAGGGAGCCCGATGCAGGGCTTGATCACAGGACCCTGGGATCATGACCTGAGCCGAAGGCAGACTCTTAATGAGTGAGCCACCCAGGTGCCACCAAAAATGTAAACTTCTGATAGAAAAATGAGCCATCAACAAAGCTGAAAAACAAACACCAAACTTGGAAAAAAAAATCCTTGCAAAATCAATAAGAAAAAGACAAACAACCCAACAGAAACCTAGGCAAAGGATATGATGACACAGTTCAAAGAATTATGAATGGTTAATAAACACATGAAGTTATGTTTAATGTGACGGGGGAAAATGCATATCAAGACCAGCTTCATCTCTTGGCAGCCTAGACTGGATGAAATCTGATTAGTGCTTGGTAGGATAGCACCACGAAGACCTGGAGTCTCTACAGTTCTTGCCCTCCTTGATGCTGAGAAGTGTGTGGTTCTTTTACATCTTCTCTGCTCCCCCCAGAGTGGGAAGTGGTATAACCAGAGGAGGAAGCAATAAACCACAGGAGAGAGGATCTAAGCCACTGGATTTTAATAGAATCTGATCAGGTAACTGCTTTAATGCTCTTCTATGCCAGGCTGGCACAAATAAGTGGGCAGCAAAAAAGATTCCATCATCTAGAACTGTGCTCTTCAATATGGCAGTCACTAGCCACATGTGGCTAGTTCAATTCAAATAAATTAAAATTACATTTTAAATTGGTTCCTCAGTCTTACTCAGCACACTGCAAGTGCTCACTAGCCACATGTGACCAGTGGCTACCATAGTGGACGACACAGGTATATAAATTTACATTACAGCAGAAAGTTCTTTTGGACACACTGATATCAACCATAGTCTATCCTATCCTTCATACAAAGCCTAACATCTCAGGAAGACAATTTCGCCATAACTTTGCCTTCATTCATCACCACCTTTCATTTTTGGAAATTATATTGCTGAATATATTAGTTTATATCCCACCTGGAAATCCATCCATATTGTAATCCTTATTCCCCTCAAATCAACTGTTCCAAGGAATGATACTGTTAGATTCTATCTAGATATGGCTTATATAGATAAAGGCGTTTTCTGGAGTCTTTTAAGAGAATGGCTTCCCATTAATTCCTAATAGCTAATCATACCCCCTTCATCAGGACCCCAGCAACAGTCTTTCTGAATAAAATACCAGAAGACCTTTTGGAAGTCCCTAGTACACTGCTAGAAAAGGATCAGACTCAGATAAATTCTCCTGCATTTGGTCTGGCAATGAGGCATTCAAAACCTCCAAAAGCAGCCCCAAAGTCAAGATCAGAAACCAGGACTTTCAGGTTTGGTAAGATCTAAGCTGCTGCCATCACACTAAAAAACAGGCATTTTTAGTCCGTGCTTCAAAGAGGGGCCTAACACCTGTGACAAACAGCCCCACCATTGTCCAGACAGGAAGATTTTCAAAGGGAAGGAGTTCGAATCTATAGTCCTCCTCTTCTGCCCTCCTGGGGCTAAAAGGGAAAAGCGTTAGGAACCTGATCCCTACCCTTCCAAAGTAAAGAGAAACAGAATGGATACCTGGCATAGATGAATGGAAAAAGTCACTATTTCTTTCCTCTTTTCTGTACATTCTAATTCTATAAGGGCCTACAACATTTAGATAGATACTATCCATATTCCCTGCGAAAAGTAAAAAAAGCCCACAATAATATTCTCTACAAAATCCTAAAACTTGAAACACATGAAACCAGAGCTGTCTGGCACAGAGCAGCTTGAGCTTGGCTTCTCTGCACCAACTTTATGAAGTCCTCAATTCCACACATAGTACACAAACAGTGAAATGCCATGGCTCCTGAAAACAGCTCCTTAAAAAGAGAATGCACGGTTTTCAAAATCTTGATACCAACACTCTGCTGCTCAGGGCTTCGAAAGGCCATTCCTGCCTGACCACCTTAAATATTTGTGGTTTTGATCTGGCAGCTTCTCTGAAACTAAACACATACACTTTCTCAGTGTAAGTCCGCTCACTGTAACTGCATACCACTTTGGGAACAGGAATTCAGGAGAGCGTAACTGCATAATTAGGCTCCAACACAATTGAGCTTTTGATTTTGTATCTACTTCTGAAAACTCTCTGCTACTCTGAGTTTGGCAACCCCTCCAAAACCCAGTCATACCAGAAGTGTGAAAAGCAGCAACAATGAAGTGACAATTTAACTTCCCTGCTACTGGCAGGACACAGGATGAGCAGCTGGGACAGAGCTCAGAAGACTTCCCTCCCTCTAGGCCTGAAAGAGCCCTAGAATCCACATGGCAGCAACAGGACTAAGGCTCTGCAGATCATAGTGTTTCCACCTGGCAACCTCTGCCAACCTTGCAGGCCTGGGAATGGATCTTTTTAAGGGAGAACAGCAGCCATATATCCGGACCTGTGCTAACGATGTCTGAAGGCACTGAGGTCCTCTGGTGGGACTTATATAATAGGAGAAGCTGATTCTCATGGCTATGCTCTTCACATTTCCAAATGCTCAATGCTCAAAGCAAAGGAAAAAGGAGGGTATCAATGGGAGAGAACAGCATAGCAGGAAGCCGATACTGAAAAGCACACTTGGGCACATATATGCCACATGCATGCACACACAGGGTTCTAATTATCCCATGACCAGAGTTCTGTATGCTTTTTAAAAGCTTTTCCTTGGGACGCCTGGTGGCACAGTCGGTTGAATGTCTGACTCTTGGTTTTGGCTCAGGTCATGATCTTGGGGTCCTGGGATCAAGCCCCCAGGCTCTGCACTCGGCATGAAGTCTGCTTGGGATTCTCTCTCCCCCTCTCCCTCTGCCCTGCCCACTTGTGCTGTCTTTCTCTAAAATAAATAAATAAAATCTTAAAAATCTTTAAAAAATCATAAAAAAAGAAGTTTTCCTCAAGGGGTGCCCTAGCTGGCTCAGTTGTTGGAGCATGCAACTCTTGATTTTGGGGTTGTGAGTTCGAGCCTCATGTTGGGTATAGAGATTACTTAAAAATAAAATCTTTAAAAAAATAAGTTTTTTAAAAATAATTTGAGAAATTAAGTGGAGTCCTATTTTTCTCCACTGAGAACTTCTACCTTGACTTCCTACAAAAAACGAAAATACTAACAACGGAGAAAGGACAGAAGGGTTTCGTAACATTACTTTCACTTCCTTAACAAGGTAAGATACTCAATATAGACTGAAAAACTCCCTCTTTCTATATCCTCAAATGATCTGAAATCTTTCACAACTGACAGACTTGATGCAGCTTCCCAACCCAGACACATTATAAAGAAACTTCCAATTCACCAACCTGGCCCTGATGTGGACAAAGCCAGGGCCACTCTACTGGGCTAGGAATAGCATCACATCACAGGAGAATCCCAATCTCCTTCTGATTCATGGCACAGTGTCAGTGTGTTTGGAAGCCCTAACTCTGAGTGGAGCTGGAGTCCTGACTTCCTCCCTCCCCTAGCAAAATGGTGGACCCCACAGGAGTAGAATAAGAGCAGAAGAGCAAAACATCAGCAGTTGAAATGGCTTCCAATTCTAAGACTAGAAATAAAATTCAATTGGTAAGCCAAACCAAAGATGAAAATTACCCTTTTGTGCCCAATCAATCCCATCACTCAGCCAGTGACCCCACAGGGATCACTCCAGGGAAACAGCTTTCATAAGCTCAATGCTTTATGAGAACTTCAGCACACGTGAACACAATCACTGATCAGAAGGCAGACTTACCGCCTCTCCCCGTTGTGCTCAAACTTGATTCTGACGTCACTCTGCCAAAGGAATGATAGACAGGTTAGCAAGTTCTCTGGCATGTGTTATCCTGCCGTTCCCAGGGAAGCTTCAGGGAGCCCGTTAGCAACGTTAGGCAAACATCCCTGATGGCTCCTGTTCCAGCTTCTCACCTCATATGCATTCCTTTCCAGTGAGTCGGGAGCCTTCCAGTTCTAACCTCAGGAGCAACAAAGATCCCCAAGTGGCTGGCCCAGCTCAGCTGCTATGCTCTAACAGGTCATTTCTAAGTTCTACACTCTATTTCCACAACTGGCTCTGAAGTTTCTCTCACCATATCACCTCCTGCCCAGGAATCCTTGGCTGACGTGACTGAACAGAAAGAGAAACCCTGGGATGGATACTTCCTAGCTATGGGTCCACAAGCAAGTTACTTGCCCTCTATGAATCTTAGTTTTTCCATGTATACAGTACACCTACCTAATTTGCAGAGCTGCTATGAGAACTAAACAACATAATGTAAGTAAAACACCTGACACATAGTAGACATGCTATGAATGGTTGCTGCTGCTACAGATTTCCATGTCCCTTTCAAGACCACTCCCAGTGGGGTAAAGTGGAACCCTGGACAAGTTACTTTAGAACTGCTCCCAGATTTGTCCTAAATGACCATCATGGGTAACCTATAAACTGCAGGAGGACATGAACGACGTCTATCTTGTTTCTGTATCATCAGTAACAAGCAAGGGGAATGGTATATAATATCTGTGCTTACTATTTATTCAAATGGATTAACTGGGTAAAGAACAGAATTGTGTAGAGTGTAAATATCAGAAACAGGAGGAAGTAGAAGCATCAGAATGTTAAGAAACAAATCAAGGAGGAAGAGATATTGTAAAGAGCAAACAAATGACTCAAGGGAGTTTAAAATGGCAGGAAAAGGGAAGAGATATTATAGAAGAAAAGGACAGGTATAGAGAAAAAAGAAAAGTAAGACTGTCAGGAAACCAACAAATAATAGAGATGGAGGAGAGAAAGAGTGCATAGTCAGTGATGAAAAGTATACTGAGAAAGAGAAATTAATAGACTGTGGCTTGGAAGAAAGAAGATTCCAGAGTATCTTTAGATGAGAAACACAGAACAGCGAGAGAAGACGACAGAAACAGGACAGAATGTCAAAGGTAGGGTGGGTACATAAAGGACTTCCTTTTCCCAAGAGATTAGAAGGCTAGAATTCTCTTCCAGTCCACTGAACTGGACGGGCGGTTCTAATTCACACTCTAAAAATGATGGAGGACCTCAAAGAGCTTTTGTTTATATAGATTATTATCTACTGATATTTGCTATATTAGAAATTAAAACAGAAAATTTATTTTATTCACTTTAAAACAGTTAAAAATATCACATGTTAACATAAACACATTGTTATAAAAATAACTATATATATTTTTAGAGTTTAGTGAGAGTACACAAATCTCTTCAATGCATGGCTTAATAGGAGACAGCTGGGTTCTCATGTCAGCTTCTGGTTTTAATCTGTTGTGATAACACATATCATGTAGCCTCTGCAAAACTCTACTGTACATTCTTAAGAGAATGAGGGTGAAAAGGGCAAGTAACATTTTAATATTAATAAGAAAATAGTTTTGACCTCATGGACCCCCTGAAAAGTTCTTGGGAACTTCCTCGGGATCCCTAGACTACAGCTTGAGAATCACTGAATCAAAATATAAGAATGTGCTCCTCTATCCCATTATTTTAAAGACAAGGTGGAGTTGGGGGTCAAAGAGCTTCATGTCCCTGAAAAGTTCACACACTAAACAGTGGACAGCAAAGTTCCCCTGACCTGCAATGTGATAACTCTTCAAAACACAGCCCTGCTCTTGCCCTCTCATCCTTTAATGTAACATATGGACCACTTTCTCCATTAATAGTATATGAAAACAGCTAATATTTATTGAACATTTACTGTGTACTAAGCCTTGTTCTAAGCATGTTACATGTATCAATTAAACAAATCCTCACAACAGATACTATTATTGTCCCTATTTTACAGGAGAAATTGAGTTACAGTGAAGTTAGATAAGTTCCCTCAAGGTCACTATGCTTTAAAGAGCAAGCCAGGATTCAAACCCTGGAAGCCCAGCTCTTAACCACCCATGCTATGCTACAACTTAAGTGTCTCACAGGCAGAGGAGGTTTATTTTATTCTCAGATGCAGGCTTCAATGGGAGAAACTATCAAAGGATCTTTTGTGATCTTACTTTATGGAACTCACGGAGGAATAATGGAGTCAGAACCAGGAGACTGAGGTACCAGTCATGTAGTAAGGTACAGGGCCTGGGGAACCAGTAGTGGAGGCTTTGGCTGAGGTTGTGAGTAGACAGGGATGGAGGAGGTAGAATGGGAAGGCGGTGTGCTCCATCTGGTCTGCACTTACATGTGCATGCTATCATGCGTGCATGTGTGGATGTATTGGTGCAGGCGTGCATGCACGAGCAGAAAGGTGGGACAGCACTGCAGAGAAAGTTATCGTGCGGATTTAAGGTTCATGCAAGTGACGGCAGCTTTCTGTCTTCGTTTTCTCCTTCCCTGAAATGCTGAGCAGTTAGCATGGCAAGGGCCCTCCACAGCACAGTGCCTGTGACAGGCTGCTGTGCACCGACATGCCACCTCCAGCTTCCTACACGCTCTAGTCCCACAGCCAGCTCTGTAGTTATGTGAGCGCTCGCCAGTCTGCAGCCCCGTCTGTCCCTGCAGGTGGCTTACCACAGCCTTTCACCTCCGGCTGTGCACAGCCCAGCACACCTTGGTGTAGCTCTCATTATTCCTATTTTTTAGTAATAGATTCTATTTTTAGAACAGTTTTTGATTTTCAGAAAAATTGAGGAGATACAGCCCACATCTTCTTCCGACCAGTTTCCTCTATTATTAACATCATACATTAGTATGGTACATTTGTTTTTGTTACAGTTAATTAAACAATATTGATGTATTAACTAAAGTCCATTCAGAGTCCCTTAGAGTTTATTTCTGTTGATTTAAAAAAAAAAATTGTAGGGGGTGCCTGGGTGGCTCAGTCAGTTGAGCTTCCGACTCTTGATTTCGGCTTAGGTCATGATCTCAGGATCGTGAAATCGAGCCCCAGGTTGGGCTCGGTGCTCAGTGCAGTCTGCTTGAGATTCTCTCTCTCTCCCTCTGCCTCTGCCCCTGCTCTGCTCGTACATTCTCTCCCTCTCCCCTTCAAAATAAATAAATAAATCTTAAAAAATAAATAAAAAATTTGTATCCCTCTGTTGATTTTTATCTAACTTTTTATAGCAATAAAAAAAATATAGCAATAGCTCTTAAACTGGGACACTATACTTTGATGCACTTAAAAAGGAATCCCCTCTGTCCCTTTGTGGGACTGAAGGAACTAAATTTATTTCATCATGGCCATAATTCAAGCACTATTCTATGTGAATTCAGTTAGAAGGGGAATTAAACTTTTGCCTTAAACCATAAATCACTCCTACTCAAGACTAACCAAGCCTGTGATTAGTAAGCAGTGTAAACAAAGATGCCCAGCGTTCTGAATCCCTTCTCTGATGTGGTGACGGCCTTTCCAGAGCAGGATGCCTGCATGTACCACACGGTGTGCCCACATCTGCCAAGTTCCTAAATCTGAGCTCCCCCTGTCAGGCTGACCAGAATAAGCCATGGATAAGGAAAGTTCAAAGATCACTTTATTCAATTCCTCCTGCCAACGATTCTCCTTGCCTCTCTCAGACATTTCACACTGGTGGCGAAGTCCTCTTTCTCTCCTCCCTTGCCTTCTGTGACTCTTCCCAGCCCAGACAACCTGCCACCACTCTAACCACTTCTGCTTCTTTGCTGGTTCCTCTTCCTCAGGCCTTCTCCCACCCCTCCCCCAACATGTGACTGTTCCTTGATGTTTGGACTTTTGGCCTCTGGATTTCTCCCCTTTCCTCACATCTTCTCTTCAGTAGGAATAAAAAAATAGGCAACTTATAAATAGAAAATACCCAAATCTCTGACCAGCCCCAATCTTTCAAGCAAAACTTCCTTAGTCTGCCACGTAACTAAGGCAGGTAAGTTGTTGTTAAGAATGTAACACTAGAGTCAAACCATCTGGCTTCAAATCCTGGCTCTACAACCTCCTATCTGTATGATCTTGAATTTGACTAACGTATCTGTGACTCAGTTTCCTCATCTGTAAAGTGTAAATGGTAACAGTATTTATCTCATGGAGTTATCAAAAGAATTAAATGAAATAATTAGGAAAAGATACGAGAACAGTGCCTGGCACATAGTAAGTGCTCAGTAACTGTTAACACACGTCCATTAGCCTTTACCCAAAACCTGTGGGGCCAAAACTGTTTCAGAGTGCACTTTTTAGGCTTAGAGACGCAGTATACGTGTCCATATATGATGCAGTGCCTCCCCCCAGGGGAGGGTGTCTGGGGCGGCACCTCCACGGCAGAGGCAGAATACGAACAGGTATTCCCCACGCATCTCTGCATTGCTTAGCCTCTCTTGAAGTTAGTTTAGGGCTTTATGACTAGTTCTGACCAAGAGCTGGGAACATCACTGAGTTCTATGCTCTCTTCCCTGGCAGCCACATGTCCCAGGTCAGTGTGGCCGCCCTCAACCAGGGTCCTGACTGTGGGGAACACTGTCTTCCTCTTGCCCATACTGGGCATAGTGTTAAGTCACTGAAGATTTGGGGTTTTTCTGTTAACACAGTACAAGCTAGTTCTTATAGTGAAAAGTATGGATGCTCACAATAAGTGGAATAAATAAAGACTATAAATAGCCCTGCATCCACTCAAGCCAGGTTTTGCTGCCAAATGAGTTTGCCACAAATTTACCAAAAAAAAAAAACCAAAAAAAACCTTTCAGTTTCCAGTACTCTTTGGATTTCAGAATTGCAGATAAGGGACTGTGGACCTGCAAAAATCACACACACCCATAATCTGAGGTTTTTTTCACTATGATCTCAAACTCAACCTGGCTCCATGTATGTCTGTACCAGCTAACCTCCTAAAGTGGTCCCCTTCTCAGCACTGCCATTTCTCACATTAGTACCACTGCTCCCTTGGCTGCAGACTCAAACCTCTGAGTTCTGCTTGATTCTTTCCTTCCTCCCCCCTCCAATTCTCCCTTCAAAGGCCTCTGATATAGCACCCCACCTCTCATTCTCTGTCCTTTCTCTCACTGAGCCCCTTTCCCCTCACCCCTGGATTCCTAAGGGAGCCTCTCTACTTCTCAGATCCCCTTCAACACATTCTACATCCTTCTATAGTTTCGATCATCTTAACCACAGCTTTCACCATGCCCCTTCCTTGTTCAAAAAGTAATCAGTGACACCCCTGACCTGTGGAATAAAGTCTAAATTCTCAGCTGTCATTCAAAGCCCACTGGAATTTATGCTCACTAAGTTTACCTAGCCATCTCACACTGTTCTCAGCAGGAATGCTCTCTCCAGCCCAATCATCCTGAAGTAGGCCATGTTCATTCTTTCCCCTAGGCCTTTAACCATTCAGTTACCCGACCTGGAGTGCCACCCTTCCTCCTTGCCACCTAACTCCTTAACAGTTCAAGTGCTACCTCCTCCAGAAATGAGTCTGTAACTCCTCTGGCTCAAGTTCACCTTTCACTTTCCTGGTGTCCTATAGCACTCACTATCTGTACCATATATTTAGGCATAGTTGCATCCTACCTCAGTTTTCTTTTCTTTTCTTTTCTTTTCTTTCTTTCTTTCTTTCTTTCTTTCTTTCTTTCTTTCTTTCTTTCT